>NW_015631718.1:794738-835100 GCF_001515625.1 Sinocyclocheilus rhinocerous
CTGCGCACGGGCCTGAGAGAACCACTGAGGTGGACACTGGCGGGACTAGCTCAGTTTATCTTCCAGCATTAACATGATGGAAAATATGAATACTTGAATCTTATCGCAGGTGTGCTTTATAACAACATTCATCATAAGACGTATTATGTTTTTATCAAGTCGGGTGGGGGGTGGGGGGTAGATGGGAAACCACTGATTCCATTTCCACTCTGGTCAGCACAGGATCCTGCTTGCCTTTATTATCCTGATTTCAAGAGAAAAAAAAAAAGGAAAGAAAGAAAGATATAAAGAAAAAAAGTGTAGGGAAAAGATTATAAATCCTGCTGAGGCTTTTTTCCCACTCTTTGTTGCCAACTCTGTCTTGAAATTAACTCAGGATCTGCGGGCCCAGGGCTTTAATAGCAGAAAATAATAAAACAGACACCGGCAGGATCTGTTACATTTATATATTAAAGGCTAGAGACGGTGTGATGTACTGGCCGATAAATGTAAGGAAATCCTTCAAGTCTTTCTCTTTTAATAATTCTGTCAGCCTTGCAAACCATCTGACCATTGTGCTATTAAAGTCATTTTTTAGGTAAAACAGAAGAAATATCATCAGTCATTATTATCATTTAATACATCTTTTTGTGCTCTTTTAGAAACCTTTGACTCAGAACCCAGAACCGAACGCATATCTACTCGTGTTGCAGAAATCCATTAAAACAGAGAGCAGGAGAATGGGAAGTTTGCCACTGAACAGTAGGAAAGAGATTTGATGATGGCTGCCTGTTTTACTGAGTCTGTGGGGAATTTACAGATGGTAGATCTGTGTCATTAATTCACTGTGGCTGGAACTCAGCTGAACTGATTCATTGTCTGTGGCACAAGTGAGAGTTAATGATAGTTTATGCATAGTTTTAAAATGTCTTTAGTCAGAATATGGCTGTCCACTTAAATCTGTATAAATACATCAGATTGCTACATAGCATATCCAAGTATTTTTTTTATGTCTTTTTGATTCATGGTACAAAAGAGCCGCTTGTCCTTTTCACTGTCAATCAGGCCATGGCAGTTTGGATACCATCAAAGTCACAGCTCTTGTCAGAAATAATTTGCTAAACATGTCTGTGTCTTAACGCCTTCTGAAAACCTACTACAATTAAAATGTAAAGCTTTACAGAGATGTGTGATGGAGGAGACCCTGGATGGTTAACACTGTTAGAAATTAGGTGAACATCCACTTTCAGCCGATTTACTTGGTTAATGTGATAAACATTATCGTTTAAAAACAGTAGGGTCAGGAATATTTTTTTAAAGTTGTTTTTATTTATTTATTCACAAGAAGTTACTATTTTATTCAGCAAGGATACATTCAATTGATCAAAAGTGATCAAACACACACACACACACACACACACACACACACACACACACACACACTACTACTACTACTACTACTACTGATAATAAATGTTTCTTGAGCGCCAAGTCAGCATATTAGAATGATTTCTGAAGGATAATGTAAGAGCCTTGTCTATATAATCATGACTTGTACTGCAACATGATACTGTACCATTAAAATACTGTGCCATAAAAATCTGTCCATGTCAATTTTCTGACCCAACATTCTATATGGACCTTTATCATTCATACTATAAACAGGAACAAAGTGAGATAAGTCATTCCCACAAAAGAAATGATTTAGCTTACTTGGCTAAACCTGCATTTCAAACAAAAGTGAATGAAACAGACCAAGTTACGCTCATATTGTATCCCCCTCGGTTTAATTGTGCTAGCTAAATACATGGGACTTAATCAAGCTTAAAAATAACAAACAAACAAATAAAAGAAGTCCTCTGAGAACTCATTAAAGGCCTTGTCAAACTCCAAGAGACTACATAATTACTAACCAAAATAAAAATGCAAAGCTATTTTGTTGTATTCCCTTCTTCTTTATGATTACTGCTGAACTAAGGTCAATGAAAGCCAAAGTTACACTTATTTGAAAAATGTTATTGAGTAATGGAAACTGTGGCATGTATGATCCTCTCACTTGAAAGAGAATATCTTTTCTTTTCGAAAAGACTAAAAAGTATGTATATGTCTCAAATAGAATATGAACAACCACTTATGCTGATGCTCTAGTTATCACTGTGAGGAAAAAGAAAGGAAGATTACATTTGCTGACATCTCTCATTAAAGCAGAAACCTAGGCCTGCTGATAGCAAATGGAAAAGAGTTAAACATAATTTATATAAATAAATCTTTTTTTTTTTTTTTTTTGTCATTTTAATTACTGGATCAACGGTGCCTCAGATGAATGGTCATCCCATCAATCTTTAATTAAAGTCACGCATTGCAGACTTAGCACAAGGTGGCTGATTGAAAAATAAGGGAATGATATTTCTATTAGAGACTGTTTTATTAATAACATGTCAGGGCTCTAAAACACCAATCCAACAGAGCGTCAATCAAAAGGAAATGATAGACAGCCTATACGTCAGGGACTGCATATTACATATGCCTTTTTCTCCTTTTTTTCTCCTTAGATGTTTTCCTATTTTTGCCTTTCACTTTTTTTTTTTGTGCAGATGTCAAGTCTTTCTTTAACTGTCAGGTCTGGAAAGACTTGTCATTATGCATTAAACTCAACAAACAAGTGGCAGCCATAAACACTTACAGCTCTGAACTTTTAGAAATGTGAAATATGAAATACAATGGCTTTAAAATCAATTTAGAAGTCAATAAGCATAATTTTGTACATTTTGAGGGTTACCATCTAGAAACCTTTCTACATCACTCTCTTTTGTTTCTCTCTTTTGTGACCCTTCCTTAGGCAACTATAATGAATATACATTAATTTAAATTAATAAAGTATACTAATTAATAATTATTTTAATAAATGTAATCATTCTAATAATAAACAAGTGAATAAATATTTAATAAATTGAATGAAAGTTTTGACATCATATATCTAAATTTTTAAACTCCCATAAATCCATGCACACTTAAACCAAGAACAATGAGGTATTTTGTGGATGCGATTGCGTCAGCCTGAGGAAAGTTTTATAACTTTTCCAACTTTCCAAAGTGTTATTTCTCTGTCCCTTTTTTAATCTTTAATGCTTTCTCTTCTGAAGAAAGAAAGAGTCAGGGAGCTCATGCTATGCTCTTGACCCCAATGCTACATGTTTGTTGTGTTGGGTAATTTTTCTTCCTTCCCTCCCAAGATGAGCCCTCCGGTTTATTTTTAAGTCATCAATTACTCAAACTTCAGCCCAACTATCTCTCCCCTACCATCTGGGTTCCATACCATGGTCTTAAATGCAGCCCGGATAATGACAACCTTCTCCCGACTGTTATTTTACGAGGCCGGGGAGTTGTATTTCATGTGTTATCATGCCTCTCCATTTGATCTCACGTATCTTTTTCCCCCTGCATCTGTGCGACCGTGTGCATAAATCTCTTTGTCTCACACCTTGTCACCAGGCCAAAAGATGCTCAAGGCACAAGGAACCCTGTATTAGCTCTTTTAAACTAAAAAAAGAGACGGGGGAGAAGAAAGAACAAAGAGGAAGAAGGAAAAAAAAGCACAGAACGGCAAAGTGGCCGCAGGTATTAAATGCCGATTCAGATGTGACAAAACTTGGCAGGCGATCTGATGAATAAGTTTCTACCTCCGCTAATCACAAAAAAAATAACAATAATAAATAAATAAATAAAAACAAATACATAAATCAAATTAACGACAGTTTAGGGTTTATTTCAAAACATGTATTGACTGGATCTACACATTTAACAATCATTTAATGTAGTTCAAATCAACCTTGCTTATGAGTTTTATATTTTACACGGTTTATGTCATTTCTCTGCGGCTTAGTTTTATTTTTATGCTTCCAACTAAACATAAAACACAATGTTCTGCTCCAGTTTGGACGATTTGCTACTTTTGTTTATCTCAACGGTCTTTGCTAAGTCTTTCTTTCGTGTTACAGTTTCCATAGTCTATTTTCATCTTCATTGTAGTGTTATTTTCACCCCTAATGAAATCACACGCAAATCGCCCAACGTGCTGACGGAGGCTGCGGGCGTTAAAAGCCAATCCTCTGCGGGCCTCGTTTAGAAAGCAACCATTTTATTTATTGTGCTTCTCATCTCATCTCCTCCTCCTCCTTCTCTTCTCCTCTGGACTCCTTAGAGAGATCTCCAAAATGTCCCTGCACTTCTTAAAGCTCACTGGCCACAGCAAACTAAGAGGGCTTACCCTAAGCCAGGCAGAAAATAAAAATAAAATAATGAAAATATTAAACACCCACATGCATACATGCATATACTTACACAGTCTCGTACAGTTCTTTGTATCTTTCTTTGAATGACGAGCCCCATATTTCCTCTCTGAAATGACACTTTAATTAAGCAAATTACTCTAGTGAGGGTAGAGGAACCGTCAAGAGGTTGATAAGGCTGTGGAGATAAACCCTTATTGAGAGTGTTTATCAAAGATGCCGGGATCTAAACCTTTAATAGGTAATACTGAGATAAGTAAGCCTTTGTGATGTTACTAGTGCAGGGATATTTTCAGAGGGGCTTATGGAAGAGGGTTAAAGAAAGGGATGAAATGTTGCGAGAATGAGTCAGTGCTTAAGAAAAAGAGTGGACAATCACATCCTCACCCCATTCGGAGCTCTTTTGTGTGAGGGACTTAGATTTCGGGGAGCAAGAGTGAAAAATACAACACATGCTGTTATGACTTCCTCAATGGCAGAGCTTGTTTTATAAGACTATTAGCAATTTTCATGGATTAACTTTTGGGGAAACATTTAGAGGTGAGTATTGTAGTAGTATTACCTGTCAGAGACTAAAACTTTTCACTTTGATTTTTAATACATATTCCCCCGGTTTCTCAGACAAGCCTTAAGACTTGTCCCAGACTAAAATGTAAGTCTGAGCTGTTTCAACTGAAAGAAACTTGCACTGATTGATCTTAAAATATGTCAGTGCCCTTGTTTTGTCTCAAGATGCACGCACACATGTTTTTTTTTTTTGTTTTTTTTTCGAAGGCATGTTTATAAAACATACTTAAATGTCCTAATTGAACTATGGCCTAATCCTGTCTGTGAAACCAGGCCATTGTGATGATATTTTGAATCACGTATACTTTAAACTATGATGAATTGCATGTACACTGACACTGAAGAAAATATTTGGTATTCGAGATCTCATACGGTTCAGATATGTGAAAAATGAAATGGCCTCACGTGATATTTCTTTATGTAACCATGTTAAAATGTTTTTATATCTATGGGTGATCGGACTAGTATAGACATTTCAAGCAAATAATTTGTTTGATGTACATTTTTCATTTATTTAAATCTGTCATCATCTCCCGTACTTCATAATAAATAGGCAAACCCTTTTCATCTCCCTCATTATTTTACCGTTACAGGTTACAGGACAGTTACAGGACAAAACCTGCTGGATGGATGATATAGTTAAGGACATCCACACCAATGACTCCAAGACAAGCAAAGATGCAGTGATGTAATGTTTATATGGCATTTCTATAAACAAATACCCATGAGATATAAACCACCATCCTGCCATCTACCTTGTAATTGCCTCCCACACACACTACTACTACTACTACTACTACTGATAATAAATGTTTCTTGAGCGCCAAGTCAGCATATTAGAATGATTTCTGAAGGATAATGTAAGAGCCTTGTCTATATAATCATGACTTGTACTGCAACATGATACTGTACCATTAAAATACTGTGCCATAAAAATCTGTCCATGTCAATTTTCTGACCCAACATTCTATATGGACCTTTATCATTCATACTATAAACAGGAACAAAGTGAGATAAGTCATTCCCACAAAAGAAATGATTTAGCTTACTTGGCTAAACCTGCATTTCAAACAAAAGTGAATGAAACAGACCAAGTTACGCTCATATTGTATCCCCCTCGGTTTAATTGTGCTAGCTAAATACATGGGACTTAATCAAGCTTAAAAATAACAAACAAACAAATAAAAGAAGTCCTCTGAGAACTCATTAAAGGCCTTGTCAAACTCCAAGAGACTACATAATTACTAACCAAAATAAAAATGCAAAGCTATTTTGTTGTATTCCCTTCTTCTTTATGATTACTGCTGAACTAAGGTCAATGAAAGCCAAAGTTACACTTATTTGAAAAATGTTATTGAGTAATGGAAACTGTGGCATGTATGATCCTCCCACTTGAAAGAGAATATCTTTTCTTTTCGAAAAGACTAAAAAGTATGTATATGTCTCAAATAGAATATGAACAACCACTTATGCTGATGCTCTAGTTATCACTGTGAGGAAAAAGAAAGGAAGATTACATTTGCTGACATCTCTCATTAAAGCAGAAACCTAGGCCTGCTGATAGCAAATGGAAAAGAGTTAAACATAATTTATATAAATAAATCTTTTTTTTTTTTTTTTTTTTCTTTTTAATTACTGGATCAACGGTGCCTCAGATGAATGGTCATCCCATCAATCTTTAATTAAAGTCACGCATTGCAGACTTAGCACAAGGTGGCTGATTGAAAAATAAGGGAATGATATTTCTATTAGAGACTGTTTTATTAATAACATGTCAGGGCTCTAAAACACCAATCCAACAGAGCGTCAATCAAAAGGAAATGATAGACAATCTATACATCAGGGATTGCATATTGCATATGGCTTTTCTTCCTTTTTTCTCTCTTCCTTAGATGTCTTCCTATTTTTGCCTTTTCGCTTTTTTTCTGCAGATGTCAAGTCTTTTTTTTTTTTAACTGTCAGGTCTGGGGATACTTGTCATTATGCATTAAACTCAACAAACAAGTGGCAGCCATAAACACTTACAGCTCTGAACTTTTAGAAATGTGAAATATGAAATACAATGGCTTTAAAATCAATTTAGAAGTCAATAAGCATAATTTTGTACATTTTGAGGGTTACCATCTAGAAACCTTTCTACATCACTCTCTTTTGTTTCTCTCTTTTGTGACCCTTCCTTAGGCAACTATAATGAATATACATTAATTTAAATTAATAAAGTATACTAATTAATAATTATTTTAATAAATGTAATCATTCTAATAATAAACAAGTGAATAAATATTTAATAAATTGAATGAAAGTTTTGACATCATATATCTAAATTTTTAAACTCCCATAAATCCATGCACACTTAAACCAAGAACAATGAGGTATTTTGTGGATGCGATTGCGTCAGCCTGAGGAAAGTTTTATAACTTTTCCAACTTTCCAAAGTGTTATTTCTCTGTCCCTTTTTTAATCTTTAATGCTTTCTCTTCTGAAGAAAGAAAGAGTCAGGGAGCTCATGCTATGCTCTTGACCCCAATGCTACATGTTTGTTGTGTTGGGTAATTTTTCTTCCTTCCCTCCCAAGATGAGCCCTCCGGTTTATTTTTAAGTCATCAATTACTCAAACTTCAGCCCAACTATCTCTCCCCTACCATCTGGGTTCCATACCATGGTCTTAAATGCAGCCCGGATAATGACAACCTTCTCCCGACTGTTATTTTACGAGGCCGGGGAGTTGTATTTCATGTGTTATCATGCCTCTCCATTTGATCTCACGTATCTTTTTCCCCCTGCATCTGTGCGACCGTGTGCATAAATCTCTTTGTCTCACACCTTGTCACCAGGCCAAAAGATGCTCAAGGCACAAGGAACCCTGTATTAGCTCTTTTAAACTAAAAAAAGAGACGGGGGAGAAGAAAGAACAAAGAGGAAGAAGGAAAAAAAAGCACAGAACGGCAAAGTGGCCGCAGGTATTAAATGCCGATTCAGATGTGACAAAACTTGGCAGGCGATCTGATGAATAAGTTTCTACCTCCGCTAATCACAAAAAAAATAACAATAATAAATAAATAAATAAAAACAAATACATAAATCAAATTAACGACAGTTTAGGGTTTATTTCAAAACATGTATTGACTGGATCTACACATTTAACAATCATTTAATGTAGTTCAAATCAACCTTGCTTATGAGTTTTATATTTTACACGGTTTATGTCATTTCTCTGCGGCTTAGTTTTATTTTTATGCTTCCAACTAAACATAAAACACAATGTTCTGCTCCAGTTTGGACGATTTGCTACTTTTGTTTATCTCAACGGTCTTTGCTAAGTCTTTCTTTCGTGTTACAGTTTCCATAGTCTATTTTCATCTTCATTGTAGTGTTATTTTCACCCCTAATGAAATCACACGCAAATCGCCCAACGTGCTGACGGAGGCTGCGGGCGTTAAAAGCCAATCCTCTGCGGGCCTCGTTTAGAAAGCAACCATTTTATTTATTGTGCTTCTCATCTCATCTCCTCCTCCTCCTTCTCTTCTCCTCTGGACTCCTTAGAGAGATCTCCAAAATGTCCCTGCACTTCTTAAAGCTCACTGGCCACAGCAAACTAAGAGGGCTTACCCTAAGCCAGGCAGAAAATAAAAATAAAATAATGAAAATATTAAACACCCACATGCATACATGCATATACTTACACAGTCTCGTACAGTTCTTTGTATCTTTCTTTGAATGACGAGCCCCATATTTCCTCTCTGAAATGACACTTTAATTAAACAAATTACTCTAGTGAGGGTAGAGGAACCGTCAAGAGGTTGATAAGGCTGTGGAGATAAACCCTTATTGAGAGTGTTTATCAAAGATGCCGGGATCTAAACCTTTAATAGGTAATACTGAGATAAGTAAGCCTTTGTGATGTTACTAGTGCAGGGATATTTTCAGAGGGGCTTATGGAAGAGGGTTAAAGAAAGGGATGAAATGTTGCGAGAACGAGTCAGTGCTTAAGAATAAGAGCGGACGATCATATCGTCACCCCATTCGGAGCTCTTTTGTGTAAGGGACTTAGATTTCGGGAAGCAAGAGTAAAAAATACAACACATGCTGTTATGACTTCCTCAATGGCAGAGCTTGTTTTATAAGACTATTAGCAATTTTCATGGATTAGCTTTTGGGGAAACATTTAGAGGTGAGTATTATAGTAGTATTACCTGTCAGAGATTTCTTTAATAGGAGACTAAAACTTTTCACTTTGATTTTTAATACATATTCCCCCGGTTTCTCAGACAAGCCTTAAGACTTGTCCCAGACTAAAATGTAAGTCTGAGCTGTTTCAACTGAAAGAAACTTGCACTGATTGATCTTAAAATATGTCAGTGCCCTTGTTTTGTCTCAAGATGCACGCACACATGTTTTTTTTTTTTGTTTTTTTTTCGAAGGCATGTTTATAAAACATACTTAAATGTCCTAATTGAACTATGGCCTAATCCTGTCTGTGAAACCAGGCCATTGTGATGATATTTTGAATCACGTATACTTTAAACTATGATGAATTGCATGTACACTGACACTGAAGAAAATATTTGGTATTCGAGATCTCATACGGTTCAGATATGTGAAAAATGAAATGGCCTCACGTGATATTTCTTTATGTAACCATGTTAAAATGTTTTTATATCTATGGGTGATCGGACTAGTATAGACATTTCAAGCAAATAATTTGTTTGATGTACATTTTTCATTTATTTAAATCTGTCATCATCTCCCGTACTTCATAATAAATAGGCAAACCCTTTTCATCTCCCTCATTATTTTACCGTTACAGGTTACAGGACAGTTACAGGACAAAACCTGCTGGATGGATGATATAGTTAAGGACATCCACACCAATGACTCCAAGACAAGCAAAGATGCAGTGATGTAATGTTTATATGGCATTTCTATAAACAAATACCCATGAGATATAAACCACCATCCTGCCATCTACCTTGTAATTGCCTCCTTACTTGCTCTCTTTTCTTTTCTCTCTCTCACTATCTCTCATACTCTCTTTCTCTGATATACATGTGGTTTAGGTTATGCAGGCGTGTTATACTGCGGTTTGGAGACATTGCCGTTACTGTAGGACCAGTAAAGGAGTGAATGAAAGATAGACAGAGAGAAAGAGACAGAAAAAAAGCTGTTCGGCGGTGAGGAGGAGATGCAGAATTGTGCTACAGCAGCACCCAGGCCTCTCTCTGCAGAAAGTCATAAAAACCTTACAGGCACCCAGCTGGGCGACCATGTAGGAGAGTCACAGATCACTTCCTTTTACATACTTCAGCACTCATGTTTCTCTGCAGGAGGAGGCCTCTGCTTTCCCAGAATTCCTGTACAGGGTTCAGGGACCACCGTGGTGTGTGTGCGGTCTGCGCATAGTTACAGCTAATAATGTGTTTCTGAGAGAGAGCAGGGTGTATGCTGTGCAGTGCGTCCTCTAACTGTCTCTCGAGGTAATGCTCAACAGCTGTAGAGTTAGTGTTTTATTTAAAAGACATTAGAAACACAGATCCTATATGTTTTGTGTGTGAACTATTAGAAATGATCTAAAATAAAATGTACTTAACATGAAAACTATTACTTTCTACACGCACCAAATGTCTGGGGTCTTAAAATTTGATTCTGGCCTCTTTCACCTCTTGACCTCCTTAAGTTTATCAAGCAATACTTATTCCATCTGAAAGGATTTAATCTACAGTAAGATCCTTAAAAACAGCATCACTTTCTATGAATAGGGTATAAAATTAGGCCTGAATGAAATACTACTTTAAATTGTAATCTTAAAGAAGATTCTTAAACTTTAGAAAATGTTGATCAAAATATTTTATTGTATTATATTTTGTATTTTGTGAAAACCCTGATGTATGTGATTATGGAAAATTATAAGAAAAAAAAATATATTAAATGTATTTTTAGATTTTTATTAAAACAGGGCTAGCTACTCATGGTCAGCTACTCTGGGACCAAATCTTGTTTTGCTCTTTTATTGAAAGAACTATATTTGTTGTGAATATATTTGTATTTTTTTATGCACCAATCATGCGTTATGTAAATGGGACACAAATATTATTATTTTGGTAGTTGAACATAGTTTTTACTATGTTTAAACTGAATATTCAGTAGATTATGATTGTCAAAAACATCTGTCATTTTTTTTTTATTCAAAGTGCCTGCTTGAATAAGAATCTCTTAAAATGTTATAGTCGTTACAAATGTGGAGTACTACAGTCTTAACAATGCAGACCTTAACATTCAGTTATGTTTTCTTATTTCCCCTGTTTACTGAAATTAAATGAAAGAAATTAGCTTATCATCATTGTGGATGAGCCCAGGATGCTTTGAGAAGAACCGCGGAGGGGGGAGAAAGAGAACTCTCTTCATCAATATCGGTCTAAAACTCTGTTAGATCTCAGCCTGTCACTTACCTGAGGCTGCCACTTCTCCTTAGCATAAGCAAGCGTGAAATGTTTACTTGAACACATTTCGGCGGGAAAGCGCGGAATAGAAGATGGCACAAGCTGCATAAGAGGTATAGGTATGTGAGAGATATATAACACAGAGAGAGAAGGAATGGGGGTAGAGAAACAGAAAGAGATAGAGAAGGGTGGAAGAAGAGAGAAGACTGACACTTGTTATTGCGGCAATGCTCAGCTGAGGTGTATCTTTTCTGAGGAGGATAAATTCAACGTGATGTCCCCGTCCTTTTGCCTTCAAAGCACTGACATTGGCATGCAGTTCACGTCATGGGACAGACACACATTAGCTGTCAAACACTTCTTTCATCTTCTGACTTCAAAGGGACCAATTGATTAGTCTAAATGGCCATTACCAAACATCTGCCACTGCAGCATGAAGCGGCAAGCGTGACAAAGAGGAATACAAAATCAACGGCTGCCGAATATGATAGAGAAAAAGGTAAAGAGTGGGGGATAAAGACGGGAAGAGTGCTGCAACAAAAGAACAAAAACATGCTTTCCGTCTAATTTGCAGAGGGGGATGCTCTTTTCTCCTGTAATCCGCTGAGATTAGCAGCAGATTATAAACGTTCTTCACTGTATCACTAGCTTTCCAGTATAAAGAGCTTTTTGCTGCTCCCGTCATCTCTTCAGAGCATGAGGTGCGTTTTGCAGACTACGAAAGTGATTAGATTGTGTCGATGTAAAGGACTGATGCTGACAATAGTCTATTAATTGTTACTAGTAATCTGGGTGGTTAGGGGTTTGATTAGTAATATTATACTGTACATGTTGCGGTGACCAATATTGCATTCATATTTGACTTAAACTAACAGCTAGTGCATCTAGATGTATTTGACTGGTCATGTGATCTCGATATGTCGGACCCCAGCTTCATGTTTCAAGTACTTCATATTCCAGCAGAATTTATTTGGCCACCCTTGATATTTGTTATCTCCTTTTTGCCTTGTATGTAAAACATTTTATTGATGGTGAGAATTACTGAATGCACCTTAAAGGTTATGCTACATATTTAATTACATTAATACGTAGTATAAACATTTCTATATCATGGCAGGAAGTCAAGTGAATAATTCCAATCAATTTCTACATATACTGAAAACAAATATGTATCGAGTTTAAACATTTACCCATGCTATTTGAGTTATCAATAAATATTTCTCTTCAATTCTTGGCAAGTATAAATATAAATTCACATACATTTATATGAATATGTAGCATAACCATTTCTACAGCACAACAGGAAAACAAGTAAATAATTTCAGTCAGTTACTACAAATATTGAATTCAATATTTGTATAAATATTTGTATTCAACAAGTTTAAACATGTCTCCCTGTTACTTGAGTTATAATTAGATTTTTTTTTCCAGTTTATGACAAATACAAGTTTATCAATAACTGCAAATTAGCTAGTCTGTAATGAGTGTTTAATGTTATACATTTTCTCTTTTATGTATTGTTTATTACAAGAAAAGAAATCACACACATCAGAGTTATAATTTTGCAATTTAATTTGTATTTATTACTTGTAAACAAAAAGTATTTTTTTATCTTTCTTTTACATTTTTTTTAATTTATTTATTTGTTATAATTGCTTAGATTTTGCTTTGTTCATGCAACTAGACAAGTAGTGAGGTTAGCAAACAAACAAATGGTGAAATCAAAAGGCTCATGATTCCTCAAAAAGTCACTCAAGTCTCAAAAAGCTGTTGATGGGCACTTGTTGATCCTTGTGTCTCTAATGACTGTTTCATAAAGAGCAACAGAGGACGATATTAATTAATTTGCCATTATTTTTAGCATTACCATGCTAATGGTTTCACTGCCTAGTCAAAACATTTCCCCAGCTATCCCTGCTCAACATATGGCTACACACGCACTCCCACCCACACACACATACACACAAAATCACAGCAATGAAAAATGAAATCAAAAGCTATGCCCTCGTAAAAGTGGAATAAAGCCCCCGTTTCCTTGAGGACGGCATGTGCGTCTTGCTGGAGACAGATGGTGGTGTTGCTGGATATATTTTACCTCTCTTCTCCCCTCACACTGAGGCCGGGGACACTAAAAAGCCCATAAAACTCAAAGATGAGCGGATAGAGCTAATAATATAATCATTGGAAACACCTGCAAAAGGCGCAGATGGGCCATCTCGGGTCCGCCTCCCCATATGGAACGGAGGGCTCCGCACATACACGGCCTCTCACTCAGTTGCGTCTGTATCTCTCTAACTCATTCACTCTCTCTCTTTGACTTTTTTTCTCCACCCAAGAGAAGAGCATATGCAGGCTTTTTATAGCACAGGGCTGGGCTGCCGGGTGTCACAGTCAATCCTGTCCCTCTGCAGAATTGGTGTGCTGTTCTGTGAGGAGGTTGTGAGCAGCGCGATGCCAAGGATGTGTCACTCGTACACTTCTTTAGATGCACACACACACACACACACACACACACACACACTTCCCAGACACACTCTTCCTCACGCTTTGTCTCTCTAACTGTATTGCGAATGCCCTGCAAGTAGCACATTCTCTTTATATTGAAGGCATCATTCTAATGGGCAGGTCACGAAGATGCGTCTTGTTGACATCTAGGACATTGGAGGGTGCTGATAGGAGCCGAGCATCGATGAGTATGTCAGTGTAATGGCTTTACAGCAGATAACGGCTAAAGACACTCTTTCTGGGGGGGTGGAACTCTTCTTTCCTCTGATCTCCGCCTGAATTTCCTTAATCTTGACAATAAGAGATACTGCTTTCTGACAGCCTTTAGTCTGCAAGACCTTTACAATCGGTCCGAGACTTGCTTGTGCAGAGTGTCTGATTTATATCTTTAGTTAATCATCTTTTAGAAAGCAACCAGCAGTATGTTTTTGCTCTAGTGTATGTATACATTCACACATACACACACACACACACAAGAGAGTCAAAATCTCTTTCCCTTTCTGCGCAGTGAAGCAGCGTTCCTTTGAAGATATTAGAAGAAAGTGAACAACTCAACGGCGTCATCAATTTTACTGCGCAGCGATATTTTGTTTAAAGAGTCGAAAGAGAGGAGACACTCCTGGCTGTTGCTGTCATGATGTGATAACTTTGCAGAGCTCTCTTAAAGCGTCTGACACTGAGAAGCTCTTTAAAGGAAGGATTGGGCTATTTAATCTTCTCGCTGCTACTGTCTCTTGGCTCTGTTTAAAGAGGTTATTCAAATTATTCAGTCATGTAGGTCAATGATGTGATAATCATCCATTTTTATTCAAAAATACATTACAAATGCAATACATGGATATAACAGTACCTCTTCTAAGGGGAGCATGTTTTTATCTTCTGAATTAAAATACATTTTGTCTGTCCAGTCAAAGTCATCATGCAGAGAAAAAGCATATTTTGATATTGTAGAGGATACCTGCAAACCCTCGTGACTGTGTCTCTCTTAAAATATCAGGTACTCTGAAAAAAAAAAATGGTGTAGAAACTATTTTTACTCAACAATTACAAAGAAATGGCAAGGAATGCATTGGGCTTCAACATGGAGTTTTGAAGTAGAAAATTTTAATAGTATTTTCTTGTAAAACATAATCCAGTAATCTTCATTTTCTATACTACTTTGAAAAATAAATTTTTACAGTGTACTTTGACCTGACATAGTAAAATTAGTTCAGATTGTAAAATGTTATGCAACTCCCCAAAAACTTAATGATATTTATGAATGTATAAAGATATTTGTTGAAGCATTTAAAATACATTCAAAAACCTTTTTGAAAATGACTCGCCACATTACATTTTTCTTAAAATCTTTATAAAGTTTTCTATTTATAAAATATTCATTTTGTCCATCCAATTTTAGTCATCATGCACTAACATGCAAAGAAAAAACAACATGAGTTAATGTTGTACAGAGGAAGCCTGAAGACCCTCATGACTTCATGTCTAGCTAAGTCTCTTAAAACATCAGATTTTTTTTTACATTTTCTTTATTGTGGACACTCATCATTGATCCATATTATATTTTACATGCCAAAAGGTGAGATTTCAAAAGGTGCACATATTAAAGTTGCTATTTGTTAAGCATCAGTATCATTGATGTTTGTAGAAAGATCCATCATGTTATGATCAGCCCCTCCCCCTGCTTAGATGGGTGAGATACAGTGACACATCAGTCCTTTATAACGCAGTGGGCGGCACAAACCCACACACTCGCACTTCTTTTTCATATAAACTCACTTGCTGTTGTCTCTGTGCGAGGCATGCAGGAGTTGATTAGTACCTGCTTGCAGGTTTTATTTCGATGCTATTTTTTTCTGTTTTGACAAGGGGAATTTGAGGATACGATGTGACTTGGCCCTGTCATTCACGGCTGGCTGACAGGTGTACTTGTCAAGGACGGGCCTGTCTCTGTCCATTAAGTGACACGTAAATCCTGGGAGGGTGGAGAACAGCTATTTCAGAGGGCTTGGGCTTGACATAAATCCAGTGTGGAAAAGCTTCCATCTCCTGCCTTCCTACCCATCAAACACACAGATCCACTCTTATGCCTGTTTCAAAAAAATGCCCAACCTGCACACAAACACACACATGCATGCACACACGCACACGCACACACACACACACACACACACAAACAAAAACAAACAAACAAACAAACTTCACAGTAGACTCACAATCTTGCAATTAGACAGAAAGGGAAATTATTATTAATTATATTATTAATTATTATGAATTATTTATTTATTTGTTTTTTTGTCTCAACTAGGAAAGGAGGAAACACTAGATTTGGCTTTGCAGATTCATTAATGTGCAATGACATAACTACAAAAATAGACAAAAACATATATCATAGATCAAATTTACGATTTTTGGGGAGTTTGCCTTATGGGAAAGACTGGTTTTGGTACAAGCTCCATAAATTGGATAAAACCTATATCAAGAGGTAAAATAACATGCAATTGTACATTATATATTTATTCAATTAGGTATTTTTCCCTAAAAATATATATCACTTAATTATAATAGTATACCGTCTTGCCTGCATCACACCCTTTGATGTTCTACTCTATGTTGTACCTATAATGAGGTTTCAGTTTGTGTGTTCATCTAAATATAGTGTTTGTAGGGCTTTATATGGTGTACGGAAACCGTTTACCTACTGTAAAACAACTGTAATGCACGGCTTCTTGTTCTTTAGAATATGCTGCCTATGCTACTTCTACCATAGATTTCTTAGGCATGCCAATTTCTAGAGTATTCATTAAAATCAAAAATAAAATATATATGGCATAATGAATGTTTACACAAAATGAATAATATGCAGATGTTAATCAAGCTGTTAATCAAACCATTGTTGCAAAATAATTAAGTCTGAGACAGAATTATACAATATGCCTCCTTAAATTATAGCACACAAGAGTGAAAATAACACAAGCAAAAAAGTAAATGACTTGACTTTCTGAGAAACAATAAATTAAACCTGACTTCTATTTAAAGTTTCATTTCAAAAGTTTGTAAATATTGTTACCCACTTAGCTCTAATATGGAAAAAATTACCTCTTGTGATAATTTAAATGTTTCATTGTAATCAGACAGAAAGGCAGCCATCATAATGTTTAAAATTAGACTTTAATATTTCATCGCATCAGAAGGTTGGTTCTTATTAAAGATGTGGGCTTTTTCTCAGAGCCTAAATGCCATCAGGATGAATGTGTGAAGATGCTTCTGTTTGCTGAACTATTCCACCTCTGTGCAGACGGCGTCCATGCAGCGATTATACATTTGTCAAATTGGCTGAATCATTTAGATATTAAAATTCATAAGTACTGTATGTATTTAAATTGATCCATTTCAATGAATGCATAATACCAGTAATTATTACATATTTCTTATTTATTTTCTTATTCACACACACACACACACACACTCACTCACTCACTCACTCACTCAACCTACATTTTGTTACCTACACTCCACTCTAGAACCTTAAATCAAGGCACTTATAAAATCATGTTTTATTCACCTCTGAGTTTGTTTCCTTATTTGGCAGATTACATATCGTATACTATGAATATTGTTGGCTCTATGACAAATTGTTTATGTTCCTATTAGGGCTGTCAATAAATACAAATGTTTAATATGATTAATCACACATCATTTGCTATATCCATTAAAGTAAACCAAAAGATTGAAGCGTGATTCTCACAAATCTGTATTTTCTGCAAGTTTTTTTTTTTTTTTTTTCAAAATAAATGTATGTCTTTCCAAAAAAAAAGGACACTTGGAGACTCCAAAAGTAAAGAACCAAATGATATAAGGAGTCCTTATAATTGATAACTGTATGCACCAAAGCACACATGAAAGAAAAAAAATACTGAAAAAAAATCAGATTGGTATGTGTACAGTGCAACAGTGAATAGTTTGTTCACATGCTAGACAAGTCAAGTTGCGATACCGAACAGGATCACATGGAGATGCCATTGCCAACCACCTTGAGCTGACTGCATATACCTACTACAGTATACGGATCCATTCAGAATGACTAAACACAGCAACATACACATGACAAATCAAAACATTATACTGAATGTGTGAGGAATTTTTTTTTTTCAAAAAAAATTTATGTCTTTTCAAAAAAAAAAGGACACTTGGATGACTCCAAAAGTAAAGAACCAAATGATATAAGGAGTCCTTATAATTGATAACTGTATGCACCAAAGCACACATGAAAGAAAAAAAATACTGAAAAAAAATCAGATTAGTATGTGTACAGTGCAACAGTGAATAGTTTGTTCACATGCTAGACAAGTCAAGTTGCGATACCGAACAGGATCACATGGAGATGCCATTGCCAACCACCTTGAGCTGACTGCATATACCTACTACAGTATACGGATCCATTCAGAATGACTAAACACAGCAACATACACATGACAAATCAAAACATTATACTGAATGTGTGAGGAAACAATGTGAATGCAGGGAAATGTGTCTGTTCATAAATACTATGTACGATCAGTGCCTCAAGAGCGCTCATACACACATCAATACATCAGACTCACACGTGCTTACTGTACGACTCCTGTATGCCCCCACAATCGTCTTTACCTTGATTGCAATCTTCATCCATCAAAACTTTACAAGCGTGACGCTGGTTATACAGCCGAGAAACGTAGTTTGCGAATCACCTGGTCATACAGCGGTGGGATGATTTGATGTTCTGTTCAGTCTGTGTTCCATACAGCGTCACGCGTGAGAGCTCAAGCTCTTCAGAGACAACCCAGCACACGTACATCACGGAGATGTCTATTTAGTGTCTGCATTTACATATTTTTTAGAGTGTTTGCTCATCTGCAATACGTCTATAGGATGTTTTTTTATCAGATGTCAAATAGACGTTTACAAGACGTCTTTAAGATATTTATGATTTAAAATGTTTGTAAAACTGACGTCTGAAAGATGTCCATCAGATGTTTGTACACAGTAGATGCTTTCCAGGTGAAGCGATCTTTAACAGACATCTTGCAGACGTATGTGCTATCTGGGTATTCACAGAGTATGACATAGCTTGTGTGCGAAACACACTGGAATTAATAATTCACTGAAAATGCAACGTGAGTCTCTGTTCTCTCCGCCATCTCTGATGTAATCAGCCTGGTTTTCTTTATATTAGTGCTGTTTTGGACTGATTGTTTGAATGCATTCGCTTACCGGATCATTGGACTGAAAACTTTCCCAGAGTTTAACGGCTTAAAATGATCTGATCACAAATAGAGAAGCGAAATTGGGTTAAAGGTTTAGAATAGAAATTGTGCTTCAGTAATTTATTTGCGTTATTTGTGTTAAATTATTTTAATGCATTAAGGATTGTCAAATTAATTGCATGCGTTAACATTGACAGCCCTGGTTCCAACATTGTATGTTTTGTTCAATAAGAGTGTCTGCAAAATGAATAAATGTAAATAAATAAATAGAATACAGTCAGTATTTGTGCAGTTTTTGTTGGTGCAACTAGAGGTGTAGAAATGACGCACTACTAAATGTTTAAATCACATAGTATTACTCTAACTATTTAGCTTTTGTTTCATCAAATGTGCTTTCAAATATCAAAAAATATCAACCCCTGCTTTTAGTGCCTTGGCTGCAATGTGTCCATCTCTCTGATGTTACCTAGAGAAGCGAAATTGGGTTAAAGGTTTAGAATATAAATTGTGCTTCAGTAATTTATTTGCGTTATTTGTGTTAAATTATTTTAATGCATTAAGGATTGTCAAATTAATTGCATTCGTTAACATTGACAGCCCTGGTTCCAACATTGTATGTTTTGTTCAATAAGAGTGTCTGCAAAATGAATAAATGTAAATAAATAAATAGAATACAGTCAGTATTTGTGCAGTTTTTGTTGGTGCAACTAGAGGTGTAGAAATGACGCACTACTAAATGTTTAAATCACATAGTATTACTCTAACTATTTAGCTTTTGTTTCATCAAATGTGCTTTCAAATATCAAAAAATATCAACCCCTGCTTTTAGTGCCTTGGCTGCAATGTGTCCATCTCTCTGATGTTACCTGAACCCTACTTTGTAAAGTTTGGGAACAAAGAATCTCTGCATTTCATCATATGGCATGTCACTAACAGCACTACTCCTAGAGTTAAATAAATAAATAAATAATGAAAAGTAAAAATAAGCTGCTAGTGGTTATTCATTGATACAGGCACAAGTGCCTGTCAAAATACAATTTAGAGTTGTTAAACAGAAAGACTGCATATAAAATAAACCTATTCACTGAATATGCTCTCTGGGGATTTTCGTATATATTTCAGCACCATTCATTGTATTATAATGCACATTCTAATGCTCAATGCATTTAAACACACACACACACAGTCTTCCAGAGACCACAGCCCCTGCCCACTCCCCCCAGGGACTAGTCTATTGCTTTTGGTTTATCACGGTCCAGCGTACATTTGGCCGCAGTAATTAGAAAACCTCAGACATGCATTTGAAGTGTCCTGCTTAGGCCCAGATCACCAATAACAGCATTTATTGTTTTCTAATCAGGGGCCCTTCGGCTGCCCCAATCACTCAGTAAATAATGGAGATGTCAATACTCTCAGGCCCGTGACTCACCCAAACCTCTGCTCTCGCTCACCATAAAAAGCCCTCATTAATCACTTTGTACCTTTGAAAAGAGTTAAAACTGTCAGTCGGTGAAAACCTGTCTTCCTCCACTACTTATCCACCGTCCACTTCACCTCAACCACCAATCTTGCTAACCCTTTTCCTCATCAGCGGTCAAGCGGCTCAAATCTTCCAGCGTAACAAGGGCACCTGAATTGATTAGCGCACTCAAAGGCAGGTCCCACTGCAGGAATTACTCCACTAATTCTCAGTGAGTTTTTTTTTTTTTTTCCTCACCCAAGCCCAATCAACATTGTATATGCAAGCCCAGTGTGGGGTTGCTGTAAGCCTCTGAACTAAACATACATCCTGTGCTGGTTTCTACAGGCCAGACAGATTTTGAGTTTTTACTCACTAAATAAAGTAGGAAAACATAACTTATATTTTGATTCGTTTCCAAGATATACTATATATCAGGGTTCCTCAATAGGTAGACCGTGGGCCACATCCGGCCCGTGAGAGAAAAAAGTTTGGCCCGCGCTAATTTCAAATAATGTGGCATGAAAATTCAAACACAGCATCAGAAAGCTACATTAACTTACATCGTGTCTACACCGGACGCGAGCGGCGGGGCACAATAAAATACAATAGAACTAGTTATAATCAGTGATGCTGTCTTGCGGCGCGACAAGACAAATCCCCGACAGTAAACTGCTGACTCGTTCTATTTATAACGTACTTACACAACGTTCAAATGATTTACAATGCTTTGTCGCGTCCAGTGTAGATACGATGTGACAGTAAAAACGTGTTGGTTCACAGTGAGTTCACAGTTTTAACGTTCAAGTTTGCTTTAATTTATTTTCAAGATCTGAGGTAAAATATCTATTGTTGCTTTCACTATGGCTATAAAGATAACGCAAAATAATATTCAAACTCACATTAGACACTTTTAACATTGAATAAAGCACATAATCAATTGTTGGCAGAATTCGGCCCTCAGCGAAAACTAATTGAGGAACCCTGCTATATATCATCAGCCTATCATCATTCTCCTCAGTGACATTGATTCCATTTTACTTCTCATCATTTTGTAATTGTAAACAGGTATTAGTGAATTAGTGCTTGTAACTGCCAGAATTTACTGAATTCCTAAAGAATTCTGGTCTTTACATCACTATGTGGTTGTAACATGAAATTGCAAGTTACTTGCTGAGGAAATATTTTTGTCAGTTGAGAATCTGAAGTAGACCCATAGTTGTCTGTGATCACTATATCAGGACAGATCTTGTCTAATGGTATCAGTTAAAGACTTGATACACCATCATTGATACTAAGAAGAAAGTCCCCCCCAAAAAAAGTAAATAGCATAGTAGCTGGACCTCCTTTTCTTTCTTTGCAAACATTTTCTCTGCAAATCAAACCCGAAAGTTCTGAATCAAATTCAGGTTACTGTAGGCTTATTGTAGTTTTTTTATGCACTGGTATTTTTTTAATTTCAAACAAAAAAAAAATTACACATTTTCCACAAAGTGCTTTTAAATGTG
The DNA here is from genome assembly GCF_001515625.1 of Sinocyclocheilus rhinocerous. Classification (NCBI taxonomy): domain Eukaryota; kingdom Metazoa; phylum Chordata; class Actinopteri; order Cypriniformes; family Cyprinidae; genus Sinocyclocheilus; species Sinocyclocheilus rhinocerous. The sequence goes on from NW_015631718.1 coordinate 816,726, forward strand.
AGGTCACAGTATTACTCGAGTGTTTTCAACCGATAGATGACGGCACTATCAACTGCAAGGTCATGGGTTGGATTTCCAGGGAACATGTCCCAATAAAATATCTTGAATGCAATGTAATACACTTTGCATGAAGCGTCTGCCAAATGCATAAATATAAATGTACTCCCATATGTACAAGGTTAGTTAGAGACAAGTCTCTACAGTGGAATGCCCCAACATTACATGACGGCTGGAAGATCTGCTTTCAGTCTGGCCTTGATTTCCCCTGATGAGTTCATGCCTTGCTAGTATTTATACAATATATTGTGCAGTTTTAATGCCCTTTTTATCTAAACAAAAAATGAAATGTTGGAGCAGTGCGTGCAGCTGTATTGCAATACATTATTAGCATGCCCCTACATCGTTTTATTTAACTTCAAACGACAGAGTGAGTTGTTTGACTGTGACCGAACAGATATTTGAAAACTCACTCGACATGAGGTTTGATTGGAGGAGGCTCAAAGGCTGCCACCAGCGAACAAGTGCCCTAAATCTCCTTGATGGGGTACATATTCTTTGCCCATATTTCTGTCATGTAGAAGGTTGAATGATGTTGGCTGCATTGTGCCTGTGACCCAGCATTAGGTGGACTGTTGGGACGGCTTCAGGTTCAGTCTCGTGACTTACGGTTTGTCTCGGTAGGGAAATGCCAGTTTGAGCCCCTCCAAAACGTTCCCCTTAATTAGGCTGTGCACCACATGAAAGTTACTGTGTTACTGTACAGGAAGTGATCCAACATTTTCCCTGTCAAACATTTCTCCCCTCCTTCTGCATGCCTCTAATGAGATTTAGGGTTTTACATAAAATGTTGTTTAGATTGGTTTCTCTCCATTTGGCAAGGCCTTTGAAAGAAAAAATAAAATGACTGACTCTGTCGGCAACCTACCCTCTGTATGTCTAATCTAAGCCTGTAATTAGTTATTGCTCCACATCATGAACTCATTAGATATCTGCCTAGGGGACATCAGCAGAGCTCGCTGCTTTACTTTACTGTTGTTTCAGACCAAGAAAGGCCCTTAAATCATAATTGTCACTTTTACGAAATAATATAAATTACTAACAAAAAGCATCTTGTTTTTCAAACCGCAATCAGACATATGGCTATTTACTCGAGAATAGTTCCTGAAATATGTTTCTTTATCATGTGAACTGGCATTCACGTTAGTTGTCATACCGTTTCTTAACAGTTTATGACAGATAAATTATTGCAGGCTCATGTATTTGCGGTTCAGCATTGATGTATAACATGGCCTCTCAAATCATGGCTCAGACTGATAATGGAGTGCATCCTCAGTGGGACTGTCCTCTCTCGGGCTTGATTTGAACTGCATTTGAATGAGGGCTGGGTTTGTCTTAAAGCAGACCTTTAGCAGACACCCCCTCCCCATCTCCCTGTTGCCTATTTATACATTTTTCTTCTCCACAGATAAAGATCTCAGCTATCTCAACTACCACCTCCCCCTCCCCCAGCGTGTTTCTGCAGTTGTAACATTCTTTGCAACACTCTACACTACACGCATACCAAGAAGACTCATGCGCCCGCTGCGCGCCGATGTCTAATGGCATCAGGAAGCTGAAAAAAAGCCATTTCCTCTCCCTCCTGTCCTCCACCCCACCAGCCCGCCCTGATGATGAAAACACAGACAGCTGAAGCAGAAAGCCATTTCTCAAGTTAAATGCCATGTGGTTATGTAGTGTGGTATTCACTCTGAAATTAAACGCCTCTCGCCCTGAAATCTGTCACACAACAAAGGGACCATAAGAGGCTGGGGTTCACCCAGCGTAGCCACAACGTCGCTTAGATGCTGGACGTTCGTTTTATGACTCATTCCATTCCACGCAGTGTTTAGCTGGGTGGGTGCCTGTGGCGTTATGATCGCTGCAGGATCACCATGTTCAGCTGGTTTCATGTCTAATTTAATATTCTTTGGCTGCTAAGGAGTCTAAGAAGTCTGACTTTCTTTTGAGCAGCAGACTTTGTAATTGCCATCCAATAGTTTGAAAGCACCCTATAGGTGTCAAGTAGCCCTAGGCTACATCAGCATAAATCCTTATTATATTTGATGACTTTACTTTGAGAAGGGACAACATAAACTATGTAAAGGCTGGAAAAACACATAGATTAACTATAAGCTCATTTTACTCTTATGTCAATATTTCCTGCACCAATTTTCAGTGGTATAGTTTACAGTGGTACACCGACCACTGTAGTTCACACAAAAAAACAAAAAACATATGAACCAATCCTTTTAATGAATCAGTCAAAACATAATGCATAAAGATATTTGATTATAGAACAGTTTTATACAATTTATTCAATTTAAAGTTTACTTTAGTCATCCACAGAGTAGTTTTTGGTTGTGTTGAATAGATAGTAGTAGCTGAACTGCATAGTGTGGGCCTTGTTGTTAATTCTTAAAATTAATATTTTTGTAATTTTGTATGATTAGCAGCATTAGCTGATATTTTCTTCCATGTGTAAGCATAATGGTCATTAAAATTGAAATATGTCCAAATTAATCAGAATCAAATTAAAATTAAATAAATTCGGACGTGAACTGAAAGCTTGTGATTTAGAACAGAATCGAATAAGCCATCTGTAACGATACCCAGCAACAATTGACTATCATTAATTGGCTATCATTTATGCTAATAGTGACTCTTTGAAGGGCACTGTATTTTTGTTTGTCTTCTGTAAAAAAGGTCAACACATATTTTAAAATACACAGTCTGAAAAAAAAACAATCTAAAATTGTACCTTTAGGGGTACAACAATTTGTCACTGGTGTAATGATTCCCCTTAAAAGTATACATTACCTTGTACCTTATCTATGACTAAAATGTGCATATTCATACCTTAGAGTAATATATAGACTTAAGGTAATACTATGAACCTTCTAGGAGTAAATAAGGTGCTGTACAAAGAAGTCTACCCCAAAGATATTGCCCCAGTGACAAGTTGTATGATTTTTGCACTTTTTTTTCAGTGTATTGCGCTTCTGTTGAATGATGATAGATTGTGATGGTGATTAACAGAATCCTTCTGCAACTTTGTATTTAATGGAGCTATTCATTGAAATTAAAGCTTACCTCAGAGAAGGCCCAGACCTCTTCAGCCTTCACAAGGGACCCTTCACCTTCAGATACTTTGGTGACCCCGTCCCATCTCAGGTGACTGCTGGCCCTGTTCATAGCTTCGATCGATGGAGGCTTTCAGTGGGCCCTGCCATCCATTCCCTCTCGTTAATGACAGCCATAATTCACAGGACTGGTAAATATATATATAAATATTTCAACCCCGAGCTGTGACCTTTCTGTCTCCCAGCTGACAGCTCAGGGGGGAAAAGGTGTCAATTAATGACATTTAGAAATTTCATATCACTCTCAATAACCCTGAGATTTTTACAGGGACCAGGGGGTGGGGGGCCGTGCGCTCAGACGGAGCAACTTTCATGAGGTAAGATAGGATCCGTGGCAAGCCATTAATGTCACTCGCTCCACCTGCAATAATTTCAAACCTGGGTCAGCATTAAATCTAATTGATCACCATGATTGTCTTTTGGGATGATATAGACCTCATCACATCAATGCCCAACCCTTTTTGATCAAGGGGGTGTAGGCAAGAAAAATGTCTTTGAAATGTCATAAAGGTTCACAAAATCTATATAAAAAAGTCTGTTTTGAGAGTATCGGCTCCCAAAATGGCTCCTTAGTTATGTTTTTATTTGGTCCTTACTCCCTAATGAGGCAGGTCTTTTCACTGATATTGAGAGAAGTTGATGCATATGATGATACAGGGAACTGCATAACTCCATGCCTGCAAAGTTTGTTTGCTGTTCTTCAATGGCTTGGCCTAAAGAAGTAGATCCCAAAAAAATTCTGTCATCATTTACTCACCCTCAAGTTGCTACAAACTTGCATTTGTTGTCTAATTAATGAAAGTTAATGGGTCCAAGACTTTTAAGCTCTGAAAAGAGCATAAAATCAATTCATATGACATGACTGGTATATTCCTTCGCTCAAAGTAAACAAATACTACCATCTACTTACAGCTGGCACACAAGGTTGTTCTTGCCTTTTCTTGACTGTAAGGTTTGTAAAATATGCTGAGCTACAAAAGCAATCAGTGAGCTTGACTGTAATATCTAATGGCACATTATTCCATTGTTCCTTAAATGACAGGCCTCTCAGGCTACACTGTCACGCCAGCATCCCTGAGGATCTGAAACATGGAGCAATCTTGCACGGATCAGCCACACATTACTAGGCAATCATCTTGTTCACATACGAGTACAATGACATGGAGTCTGGCAATACTTCCCCCTTTCCCCCCAAGCCTCCCTGTCAATCTCGACCACAATCTCTATTCCACTCCAATGCTAGATCTGTTCCATATCAGTGGCGCTGGGCCTGTGGTTGAATATCAACCCCATTCAAATCGGGGGGTAAATAGCTAAGGGGTGACATAACCTTTCGTGTAGAACCCAGCCGAACCGTATACAAATAATTGAAACCCTTGACCCTGTCTCACCGCATACGGCTGTAAGTACAAACCTGACATTTTGATTCAGCTCCTGGGCCCTTTTCTCACTTGTTATTTTTCTATTTCAATAATCCATGACGGGCAGCGGAACCAGAGAATGGAGATGGAGGGGAAGGCGTGAATGATTAAGACTGTCAAGATCAAATAATGTCCTTCGAAAGCAGCCCATAAATCTGCTTTTGTGACATTTGCAAACCTGACACACCACGAACAGTTTGCTACCCTCAAATGTTTCACATGTTTTATTTATTTGTTTATTTATCACTATTTGTTCATCTGGTTTGGCCCATCTCGCAGGCAGAAAGAAGAATGTGACCTTCGCGTTAGTCGCAATAGCTAAAAATCAGACCATATTATGATAATGCCAGACGTGTCAGTGGTGAGGAAGATTCTGAGATTGAAAAGTTAATGCGCTCCAGTTGCCCAATGTGCTGTGGTGAGCACATACTAAGAGTGCGAGTCGTTTTAGACTGACTGCTATCGATAAGGTTGGCTTGTCTGGGGTACTGCACCACACCGTAACTGTGTCTTAAGGAAGGATGTAGTCATTTTCCCATTGACTGGGTTTGGTTCAGTCCATGGTCATCGCCTTCTATAGTCACTCATTATAATATCAGTTTAACCGCCTTCATTCCTTTTCCCTTTCAGCCCCCTCTCCATCTTTAACAGCCCCATTTTAATCATTGCCCCATGCGGGCTTACTGTCTTGTCCTGGAATTTATACCCCATCAACTGCATTTGCATATTGCCTAATATGGACATTTCCAATTGAGAGTGTCACTGATAGCCTGCATGTTCCATGGCTATTATCCAGCACAATACACCGATAAGAAGGATGAGGTTAATTCCTGACCTTAAGATTCACACGTTTCAACTCCAAATCGTTTTTCATTTGCCTCTGATCAGTATTATAATTCTGGTATTCTTGTTGGTGCTCACATACATGCATAATTTACAGAATAATGAAAATCACATTCTTTGGAAAGTGGAGGTAGGTGCGTTTGGTTAAATGGTTGATGACATGGAGACTAGGGCTTTTAAATAAGACAGAACAAACAGGTTCAAGTCTCGAGATGTAATAAGGGGTTTTACAGCTAAAATCCAAGTGTGAGCAAAACTTTGATAAGAGCTTTAATAGTGGAAAATGTGGTTGTTTGCAGAGCATTTTAAATGAGGACTTGAGGCCATACCACATCCTGGCTCTTCCTTCCTCCTTCCCCTCCCCCTTCCTTCGCCTCCCTCTCGCTTGCATCTTCACCTCTTTAATGCCGCTGTGTTGTGATAAACAGCTGCCATCAGTGTGAAATATTAATAGTGGGGGCTGATTTGGGGTGTTGAGCAGTGTCATTCATTTGCCTTTTTAATCTACCGGCAAACAAAAAAAGGAAAATAACTTCCCTCGCAGTCTTTCACAGTGCCAATGTCCTCCCAAAAACAGCCACTTCCACACTGACAGCTGTATTTTGAATGTCGGGGAGAAAGTGAGCATTTGCGTGCCTACACCGTTCACTACATACAGTAGAGGTGCCACACATGAAAGTTTAAACATGACACAAGGCATCATTGGTTTCATCCACACACTGTTTTTAAGAAGGAGAAAACTCAACGTGACACATTTTAAATATTTCACTATCTACAGAGACCTGCTCTGACAGAACAAAATGGCCACCGAGTTGCAAAAAGTTTGCTCCTTCTTGTATTTTGAACATCACACAGCTGTCAAAGAGATGACTTTACTTCTGAATCTATCTCTAATGCACATGATTACAGAGATCTCTACTTTAGCTTTGTCTGGAGGATTTCTTTTGCTTTTCTTTGTCTCTGAATTCCGTCTCAACTCCTAATGTGAACACAGTCAGCGGCACACTGAGGAAGATTTTTGATTAATGTGAATCCATTTATAATTCTGCTTAATATCGTTATCATAATAATTGCATTAATCATCTCAACCCATTGACAGCATTAATGCTTCTCCAAACGTGATCACACACCAAGCAGATATTAAAACGTGATGATATTTTATTCAGGGCCACCAATAAAAATGTCTCGATACCTGTCTAAGGAGAGAGAGAGATTTATAACTGTTTAAACTCAAAGAAAATACTCCGTGGTATCTCACCATGCCCCTTTGTCTTGTTTTTTAATAAGGGTACCCAATTAATATTTATGGAATAATTGCCTCTTTCCTTTTTTTCGGCGGAAAAGGAATAACAAGGCCAAAATACTGTTGTTGGTAATTAAGACAAATGCATCAATTATTAAAGATGCAAACATGTCAAGCAAGCATAACTAATTATTTGAGCATGTTAACAGTTGTTTAATGTTAGCAGCTGATTAATTATTTAGTGGGCGTATGCCATTTTTGGATTGTTTGAAATGTGGAATGATAAGTAGGGTGAAGAAAGTCATGGTCTCTTTTGAAAAGAAAGAAAACAAGTCAGCCAAGTTTTACAGATGGTGCCCACCTATAAATGCATATTTCTAGGGCTTTCACGGTGTTTGTGTGGATGCAAATGCATGTGTGCATATGCGTACATTTTCGCATGTGTGTTTGCATGTGTGTACAAAGCATTTCCGGTACCTTGGGGGTACATCAGGGAGGCAGATTTGACACCACTGCTTTGTTGTGGGGCACTGGGAGGATGGCGAGACGGCGGGGGTAAGTGAAAGTGACAGCAAACAATTTATTTTGTTACATCTTAATTGTCACCTGATGCGCTTACAATCTGGAGCTCTGTCAAAAAACAGCTCATATCCCACTCATCTGTGCAAGGGAAGGGAATGGAGAGCTGCGGTAGATGAAATAGTAAACTCTTACTAGGACTTACAATAAAAACAAAATATAAAAAAACACAACCTTTCACCTAAACATTTGTTCAGTCTTGTCTATTACTCAAAATGGCTCCGTTTTGAAAAAAAAAAAGTTGCTTTATTTTAAATAAATTATAGGGCCCAATTACAGTGACATTCACTGACTAAATGCATTAAATATTTTTGTAAATCTATTATTTATTTGGGTATATATATCATGGACAGTTCTTCCGAATTAAGAGACTGATCCCAAAAATTTTCTCCTCCTAATATACCTTTCTCAGCCCTTCTTTTCACATTTCATTTCCTTGCCAAACGGATTAAGCATGCTAAGATCCTTTAATGTGGAGCGCTTGATAAAAATCACCATACTGCTGTCCTGCGTAACAAATAAGCATTCCTATTAAGGTAAAATTGACAATTATGTTTCATTTTGAGAATCATACGCAATTCATTTTTCACTGTCAGTCCTAATTTTGTCCATTCAAATATTAAACAGAAAATCCTAAATAGATATTTTATGAGGTAAATATCCTGAAAGCGAAACAGAATCACACACTGACTAGCATACTGACTTTTGCCTGTAAAGCTTTCCAAATGAATTATAAGACATCAAGATTGCAGGGTACTAGTTTCCATGCTGAACATCTAAAATACATAAAAAATAGCCTTGCAAATCTTTCATCCACACCAAATGGATAGAAATTATAATTTCCCTTCAAAATACACTATACATCTACTACAACCCTTAGACTCATCTGAAACGCTAATGCAGTAGCTTGCAATTCAAATAGACTGGACACAACAGCTTAGACTTCAAATGATAAATCTCCAACTATGGGGGGGTTGAACAGGAATGTGATGCAAGATGTAGCAACCCAGTCCATATACAACTTCGAGTACATATGTTGGCTGAAATCAATCCCCTCAATGATCCATTGATTAAGCAGTACACGGTTGCATCAGATCTCATTGCGTGTGTACTGCACAGCCCTCAGTCCTGTTGCTCTCAATCAACGGGGCAGTGGGTGAAAGATCCCTCTTGCACACGTAAGGAAACCATTCAAGCTCACTTTTACCCTTTTGACTACCCAAACAAACACACAAACTGTCTTTTACATCCTAACTGTTGCGCATGAATACCCTATGAGTACACTAACAGATCCTCAAAACCCCTTCTGGTGGCACTTTTAGCTGTAGCTTAGCATAGATCATTGAATCTGATTAGACCGTTAGCATCTGGTCTTAGTACACCCTTTCGAGTATCCAAACAAGCACACAAACTGTCTTTTGCATCCTAACTGTTGCGCATGAATACCCTATGAGTACACTAACAGATCCTCAAAACCCCTTCTGGTGGTTCATAAGGAGAACTGTATAGGTGTGAGATTTGCCCCCGACCTCTCCCACTCCCACCCATCTCCACCCAAATCCTCATCTTTCTTGCTATGATTTATGGGCTGATCCTGGCCAGTGGGGAGTTGACAGTTGCTTTCATTTTCTTCAATATATTTGTCCCTCTACGCCAAGGTCATAGGGGAATAGGGCCTCTCCAAGTTTTCCCCCTCCACTCGTCCTCCATCACTCCTCCCCTTCCTCTCCTCCTCTGATGGTCCCATGAATCATCTCGTCTTCCCATTGAACCTTCTGACGCCTCCCTCCTGATGTGCCCGCCCCAACTTCCGCCATCCCTCTTCATTCCCACTAACAATTTGGTAATGAAATATTGATTTTTAGTTAGATTCAAATGGATGTTATTACGTTTGCATTGATAAATGCCCCCCTTGTCCAGCCATGGAATCAAGTGGTGTCTGGACACACCTGGGGGTGTGTTGACTGGGGTGGCTAGTTTATGTCCAAATAAACTACATTTAGTTTTGCCAATCCTGATATCCCTGTAGATTAAACCCATCACCTATCACACATACTTGTACGCCACCAAAAGATACATGACACAGAACACACATTACAAATGGTCAAAAGGGATGGAAATCGTAAGAAAATGAATAATTCCGGTTCCTATTAATGATTCTGGTTCATTAGCGGTTTCATTAATGATTTGTTTAGTTGTTTAGTAGAAAGACTTTAGAAAGAAGAAATGGAATTCCATTGCTAAATCATGAGATAATGTTAGTAATAATGGATAAAAATGACTTGATAAATTACTTTTTTCACTTTGTAGAAGCAACATACACAATCCAATAATTGGCCCTAACTGTACAAAAATTAACAAAAAAAAATAGTAATATTTCAATCATTATTTATATAAAATACATAGGAGTTCTCTCTCCGACTACACTTTTTGTTCTGTATGTGTTTAAAGGAACACTCCACTATTTTTAAAAATAGGCTCATTTTCCAACTCCACTAACAGTTAAACAGTTGAGTTTTACCATTTTCGAATCCATTCAGCCGATCTCCGGGTCTGGCGGTAGCACTTTTAGCTGTAGCTTAGCATAGATCATTGAATCTGATTAGACCGTTAGCATCTCGCTCAAAAATGACCAAAGAGTTTCTATATTTTTCCTATTTAAAACTTGACTCTTCTGTAGTTACATCATGTACTAAGACCGACGGACCCATGGTACGGCAGCAAAGTTCCTTAACTATTACCGGAATGAGAGCATAGTTCCTAGCCATATCGGCTTAGAAAATCTATGCTAAGCTACAGCTAAAAGTGCTACCGCCAGACCCGGAGATCGGCTGAATGGATTCGAAAACGGTAAAACTCAACTGTTTAACTGTTAGTGGAGTTGGAAAATGAGCCTATTTTCAAAATAGTGGAGTGTTCCTATTTGTTCATACGAGTCATTCATTCAGGAATTATATTAAACTGGTCATACTGTATGTGTCTGATTAAATATTTGTTCAGGAATCATGGTTGCTATATGCATCTGTGCTGAAGATTCAGTAAGGTTTTTCTTGCTATCAGAGAATTTTGGGGTTTTCTGTCAACACTGGAAGAATGCATGTTCAAGGACTGTCAACGGCACGAAACGTCTTTTCTTAAAGAAAAAGACAGAATTCTCAGTTAACCTAAGCTATATGACCTAAATCACTGTTCTTACATCGCAAAAGACAGTTTACAGTACATATATGCTTGAAGTTTATGCGGAATGATACTGAGTGCAGGTGTTTATTTTCTCTTTCACTGTATTTCTCAGAGGTGTAAGGAGACATTTAAAGCTTCTAGAGCAAGCTTCAGGGCACTTGGAGGAAATTCCATGATAGGGGAAGTTTTCTCTTTTCAGGACAGCTGTTTATTTTAGCTTCACCTGTGCATTTTAATGCATCTGACAGAGAGGTGTGCTTTAAGAAAGTGACATTTCCTCCGCAAGCCCTGCTTTTACAGGCAGCTCCCGTTTTCATTGTTTTTACATGGTAATTGCTCTGTGTATTTACTCTCCAGGGGATTTAAACACATGCCTTCATACTCTCAGCCTTTCAGTCACAGCTCCATCTCTCTCTCTCTCTCTCTCTCTCAGTTTCTCTCTCAGCACTATTTCTTTCTTTCTTTTTTTTATTTCACTATGCCTTTCCAAACCACATCGGGCAACAGTAGATTCTTTCAGCTAACCGAACAGGACGCCTGCTAGTGGAAGAGGGGAAAAAAGAAGACAATATAAGTGTGGTATTAAAAAGGCAGCTTTGACACAAGATGGACACCCTGAGGTGGGGGGCTATGGATGGGACCCCAGGGTGCATATGAGGTGTCCTTTCCGGGAAGGGTATTTACATTTTTCTCCAGCGTTGCAGTGACAGGGACACAATTTCCTGTCCCGCCTGGCATGGTTTGACGTGAGCCTGGACTGAAATGTAATCTTGTGCTGAGACGTGGTTCTTCCCAAGAGTATTGCAAAAACCTTGGACTTCGGTTCAGTAATCCCCCTTTTTTGAACCCACTTACATTTTGCCTGTGAAGAGCAACAAACTAAGAATGTGATGGTTAATTCTGATGGCCTATCATTGGGTGTGTGGGGGTGTGTACCGGGTATTACCTACATTATGAGGACCAAATTTTGACCTTGTGGGGACATTTTTTTTTTTGTTGGTCCCCATGAGGAAAACTGCTTATAAATCATATAGATTGAAGTGTGTTGAAAATCTGAAATAGCAGAAAGTTTTGTGTGAGGGGTAGGTTTAGGGTACAGGGATAGAAAATACAGTTTATACAATATAAAAACCATTATGTCTATGGAATGTCCCAACAAAAAAATGGAAACCAGTGTGTGTGTGTGTGTGTTCTAGAGGTCACAGACATTTCTCGGGAGACCACAGCCCGGTAGAGGACGTGGGTTCTTCTGTCACTGTGATTAATGCGTAGACACACACACACACACATACACACACATTTATAGCGACAAGTCTCACAAACTGGCACATGCTGGTTTGACATGTTCATGACAATGTTCAGCCCAAGTGAGCATGCATGACCTGTGAGTGACACTCCACATAAACATGCTAACATACATGGACCAGAACTGGCGCTGAGTTGTGCTCCAACATACCAATTGCTTGATTTAGAGACAATAAATGACATATCTTGGGATAAGGCTCTAACAGAACCAAATGTTGTTCAAAACACTCTATTTACCTTCATTTCTGCATTTAGAAAATAATATTGTGCTGCGCCTTGCAGAAGCATTGCCAACTGAAACTTAATTTTCAGAAAATTATTATGTTGGTTGCACACACCCAATCCTTTCCTATCCCCCTGAGAACTGCAACCTTCCTCTTTTTTGCCAAGGTGGATGGAGGACCATATCAAATCCTCATCCAGCTGCTTCAGAGTGAGCAGTACTTGTCTCTTGCTGTATGTAGATAACCAATGTTATTAGCTACCCAATAGCCAATCAATAAAGCACTTCCATGGCCATGGAGATGAACTAAGTCTGCGAGCTGATAAACATCTCTCTCATTCTGTCGCTGTAATTGGTAGCCTCTCAATCCTGGCTTGTTTGACAAGGACTTTGCATACTGAAATACAGCCAGCTATGTTCCGTCGCTATCAGAATTACTGCTGATCACAAAGACATCTCGGTTTAAGTGCTGATGCAAAGCGCTCTTGGATGGTGCTGTGAGAGAAAGATACATCTCAACACTTGTTTCAGTCACACCCAGAAACATAATTGACTGTAAAAAAAAATAAAATAAAAAGTGCTGAAAAGAATTTAGATGCCACTAAATTACATGTAGATTCATACATAGTTGAAGGTCATACACATGATTGTTCATACACATGAACTCAAAGATTTATTAGTGGACAAGTACAAGGTTTATCATCACTTAATCATTTAATTTTGTCTGTGTGTGTGTGTGTGCGTGCGTGCGTGCGTACCGTGCGTGTGTGTGTTATCCAAAAATGTTCCTCATACGGCAATGTAATATGTGACATATTGCCATATATGTTACCTATAAGTTGATAAATAATTTCCACATACATGCATTCTCTGGGTAGATGAAAATATATGTTTACAGCATATATAAAAAGTATATGTACATACAGTGTGTTAATAATATATTTTGTTTATGTATTTATTTATTTATTATGGTATTGTATGTAGCAAACATATATGTCAACAATATATATTTTGGATATATTTTGGAGACCAATACTTACTATTAACTAACTATTAACTGAATTTTGCCTCAAACTCCTAATTTGCTGCTTATTAATAGTTAGTAAGGTAGCTGTTAAGTTAAGGTATGGGGTAGGTTTAAGGGATGTAAAATATGGTCATGCAGAATAAGGCATTAACATTTTTTAAGTACTAACAAACAGCCAATATGCTACTAATATGCATGCGAATAAGCAACTTGTAATAGTAAGAAACTAAAGTGTTATGATTTATTTATATGTTTTGTACTACATTTTTATGTAAAAAACAAAACAAAAACCTTCGAGTTGTTTGGTGATGCAAAGAGCAATAACTAGGCAATGTAATATGATACTTCATATCGTGCTTTACCAGTGGTGACAATGGGAGAATCAGTACCAAAAGACAAAAAAGGAGTGTATAAGGGTTGTGTATACCATTCTGTAAAACACTCTAGCATAATTCACATAAAACAATAAAATGCTGAATCTTTTCGAAAGATGACATTGTCTAACACTATTTGAATGCATCATTAAAAATCACTATAGTGACTTTCCCTTATGACGCTAACCTGAATAAACAATATAAATTAAATCAATAACGGATTAATAGCATATAAAATTGACACTACTGCCGATAAACATATTATTGCACAGTGTGTAGCCTACTGTAGATGTGATATACCTAAAATGTAACATACAGTCATCTAAGATGTTAGTCTATAACTATACAGAATACTAATTAAAGTGTATTCATATTCATACTATGAGATCAGTGACATCAATCAAACTTTCTTCTCAGAGAAGCACATGAATGTCTGGTAATTACATGAAGGAAGACATAATGAGAGCTGGATCCAGAGTGTGATGCAGATGCATGCTAAATGGAGACGTGCACGAGCAGCAGATTGGTCTGCTGATGCGGGGAGGAGAGTCCCAGTCGTCCAGTTCTCTGCGGAGCAGCGCGGTGAGACCAGTCCCCTGTGGAGAGGGACAGAAATGGGGCTCAAATGTTGTTGAACCCAAAACACTCGTCCATCTGTCAAACTCTTTCTTTCTCCGTATTTTCCTCCACTCCACCATTTTCCCTCTGTTCTGGCTTTTGTCTGCAGCACGCAAGCGGCTTACATTCAAAATAGCTTCTCGTGACATCTTTATAGATAGACCGTGACAGGTCTCTTTGAGGATTTTTTTTTTTGATTGTGTGTTCTGATTCATCGAAATTAAACTGCAGTCGCGATTTGGCAAAGGCTGCGATTTTTTACATGTGCAGCTTGTCAGTGAAGCAGGGTTCTGTGATCAGTAGTAAATACTGCTCCATCCGAAGCCCAGAGGGCGCTCTCGCGCTGAAACTGTAAATCTGAAAGATTTAAGAAAATGCACAACGTTCCAGGAAATCCCTATCGCTGCAGCTGAATTAGGCAGCATCCGAAAACTCTAAAATGCTGCCTTCGGAGGCAGCATTCCAAGGAAGGAAGGCATTAAGGCACGTCCAAATCCAAATTTTGCTTTACTTCCTGTCTCCGGAGCAAGATTATTTTCGTAAACGAAAACGTCTCCAGGTTACGTATGTAACCATGGTTCCCCGAAGGGAACGTCCATCTGTCAAACTCTTTCTTTCTCTGTATTTTCCTCCACTCCACCATTTTCCCTCTGTTCTGGCTTTTGTCTGCAGCACGCAAGCGGCTTACATTCAAAATAGCTTCTCGTGACATCTTTATAGATAGACCGTGACAGGTCTCTTTGAGGATTTTTTTTTTTGATTGTGTGTTCTGATATCTCAGTCTGTTTGTTTTGTGGCAGAGGCGGGGATGTTCTCTCCTGAGAGGAATAGGAGATGGAGAGTGTTGACAGCGGTGCAGGCCGGAGGGTCGAAGGGTTGACAGTTGTGTGCGTGCCTGACCAGACTGCTGGTCATTGGCTTTCTCTTAGACCAGACTCTAGGGGAGAAGAGCGAGAATCAGGCCAGGAGCAGGTAGGCTGTCAGAGCTAGATCAGCAGGCTGGTCAGCCACGTCGGAGCTGGTTTACCCCTTAAACCTCCTAGAGAGGCATTGCTCCCTTGGTGCTGTAGAGAATCTCAACACTGAACTCTAGAGCATTTAAATGCAGACATAAACACACGCTGTAAATCACACACACGGACCACAACAAACACAAACAATCTGTGCATCCAGCTCCTCTTTTGGCTGATGTAATATATACAAATCTTGATTGTCTCACACAAACACGCACTCACAATCACACAAAGACAAACTATGATTCATATACTCTGGCCATTTTCATGGTTTAATCAAATTTTAATAATCAAAAGAATGTCTAAATTGAATTCATAAAAAAATTAGCAAATGTGTTTTATTTTCTGTGATGTCTGTTTTCTGGATTGTGCGTGTTTTTTTTTAAATATATATTAAATGCAAATTTAGTTTACTAATGGTGACAAATCAAACGAATGCATACAATTTAAAATTCCATTATTCTTTTAAAATGTCAATGAAATTTGTAACCAATCAAATGACATTTGAACAATTCCTTTCATTTTTTTTGGTAAATAAAATGCTGCAGACAGAGGTTTACAGTTTAAATTAAAACAGGGATGAAAAAAAAATGTGTGTTATTGTGTGATGATTCTTTTAAATAAAATGCTATAATCTATAGTATTATTGTTACTATTTTTAGAAGAATATTTTACTGTACAGTAGGTATATATTTCTGTCATACAGTAATTTCTTCAAGTTAAATATGACTTTTATTTTGGCGGGTTGTTGTAAAGACCTTTGAGTTTCTGTGTGTATTTGACGATATCACATGAAATGGTGAAATGCTCCTGAAGCAAACTCTTAGCGCAGCTCTGAAGATGAAGATCCTGTGAAGTGTCCTCATACAGTTAGATGGTTGACGCTGAAAACATCAGCGCCATGTGTGCTTGAGTATGTGTGATAGACGAGAATGAGTCAAATGTATATGAGAATGAGTCGAATGAGTCATGTGTCAAATGAGTACATACAGTACTGTTTGCTTCACAAGCATTTCGCATGATAAAACTATCACATGAAACTCAAAGGTCTTTATAACATCAAACTGATGCACAGAAGCACACAGAACATGTAGCCTTCATATTTAAATTGTAGTCTTTTCACAGTTTAATATTCACAGACCATAGTGTGATTTGATTAAGTTTACAGCCCTTCTTTTGATTCATTCATCTAAATGTTGCCAAATTCTATGAAATTCTACATGATGTTTTATAGTAAATTCCACTTTTATGATTGGATTCTGTGTTGTTCCCTCCATGTTTTCCACATTGCAAAAATCATAGGGTCCTACTTACTGTATGCAGCTATTCTACAGTTTTGCATAACATGTTACATTTAGGCATATAGTTCTCAGTTAAATGAAAATTAAACAGCATGTATCCATGGTTACTATTAAAGCACTGCTCTCCGATATGTAACTAAAGTGAATCCCAATTATTAAGAGATAAGAATTATGCCCCACTTTCCCAACAGTAAGTTACCACGCTTTTGTTCTGTCAAAATAAATTGCGTTCTTTTAAGAATATTGGGCTGTTTTGACGGGAATGTTTCTGTTAAATCATGTATTAACACATGGCAGACATATTTTTCATAGCACTGGAAGGAAATAGCATTGAGGTCTTTGCAAAAAAGAGCAATTACAGCTATTAAGAAAGCAAAGCATGCCAATGTGCCATAACTCAACTTCCACTTCTACATCAAGAAGCTAAATCTCAAGCTCAAATGAAAAACCATATAATTTTCGCTCTGCGCCAAAGACTCTTGAGAGACAACTCCTTAATCAAAATATTGCTCTTTCTTTCTTCTTTCATTTTGTACCCCTCTCTTCCTCTGGGCACCTCTTAATGTTAACGCTGTTGGTCTGCACCTCTCTTTCAACCTCTTATCACTTTTAATGTTTATTTGATATTACAGAAAGTGATGACTCACAACATCAATCTAGCATTTTGTTTTTCGCTTAACAACATGAATGTAAATGTAAAAAGAGCAAGCTGTGTTGGATACAAAGGTGGTGCAGCCAGATTTGGTACAGATTGATATAAACAAAATTCTCACACAATGAAGGCACTGCACAAATGTTCCTATCCCACTGTGATATTTACACTCAGTGAGTCTTAGAGGTATTAAGGACCTTCTGGTTGCGTCTGAAACTAAAGGCACTTTGCCTGGCTGGCCAGGCAGTCAATGGCTAAACAGGCAATTTTTTTTTTCGTGTGTGAAAGTATAACAGGTTTAAAATGGGCTTTCATGGCACTATAACAGGGGTGCCCAAACTCGGTCCTGGAGGGCCGGTGTCCTGCAGAGTTTAGCTCCAACTTGCCTCAACACACCTGCTGGTAAGTAACTAGTATGCCTATAATAACTTGATTAGCTGGTTCAGGTGTGTTTAATTGGGGTTGGAGCTAAACTCTGCAGGACACCGGCCCTCCAGGACCGAGTTTGGGCACCCCTGCACTATAACATCATTGAATGATCTACATCATTATAATGATCTAGAAGAAATAAAATATTTTGTGAGTACAATCATTCAGCCACAGGTTTTAACCCTATAATGCATAAAGGGGGTCACATTGACCCGACATGCTGTGATTTTTAAAATATTTTATCAAAACATTTCTATCATGACAACCCTCGTAAGATTTTAGCATGGTAATGGATATGACAATGTTAATGTATTTGAGTTTGGCAGCATATATCTGCTACGCTGCAGCTGCTGCTGCTGCTGTTGGTTATTGTTGTTGCCGTAAATTATTGCTGCTGCTGCTGCTGCAAAGCAAGTACAGATTTTCTCTTTTACAGACAGCTGCAGGTTTACTATATTAGGCTGCTAGGATCCTATTTCTCCGAATCCCATTTCTTTATCGACTGTTCACGTTCTCTTAAGACGAGGGCTGCACGATTCATCGAAATTAAACTGCAGTCGCGATTTGGCAAAGGCTGCGATTTTTTACATGTGCAGCTTGTCAGTGAAGCAGGGTTCTGTGATCAGTAGTAAATACTGCTCCATCCGAAGCCCAGAGGGCGCTCTCGCGCTGAAACTGTAAATCTGAAAGATTTAAGAAAATGCACAACGTTCCAGGAAATCCCTATCGCTGCAGCTGAATTAGGCAGCATCCGAAAACTCTAAAATGCTGCCTTCGGAGGCAGCATTCCAAGGAAGGAAGGCATTAAGGCACGTCCAAATCCCACAAACACGCACTCACAATCACACAAAGACAAACTATGATTCATATACTCTGGAAACATCGGGCCAGTTTTAAAATCTTAATTTTTTATTTTTTTTTTTCAAATTCTGTGGTTCTGTCAGGACCACTATCGTCAAAGATGATTGACAATTAGCATACAGTTTGG
>NW_015631718.1:835198-876420 GCF_001515625.1 Sinocyclocheilus rhinocerous
TAGTCTACTAAGGGAATCAGTCTCTCGAGACTGACCTCTGGTGTAATCAGAGCGGCTAGCTGGGTGCCCTGAAGCGGCGAACCGGCAGGGGACAGCCCTACTAGCTGCTCTAGAGACCGGCGTGGAGGTCGCGAGCCTCTTAGCACCGCTACGGTTACGGGCGGTAACTGAGAGAAGCGCTCGCCGGAGACCGCTGCGCCCTGGAACACCGGCAGGGTTGGCAGACTGATGTAAAACTCTTGGACGTATTTTAAAGATTCTATACCGCAAACTTTACACATTTCACATACTTTTGAAAATCCAGCGTTTAGCTGATCCTGATAAGCGCTCATTGTCACAGTTGTAAACACGATGGCTTTCTTCTAACATGAGGGGGTTTGGCGTCATGGCATGTTTCCAGGCGGGACGTTAAAGAACGCGACACACACGTCTCCCGGAAATCCTGTAGAATTCAACCAATCCAATGATGACTTTGAAACTCCCGAAGTGTTTCCAATTGTGTGTGCCATATGCATCAGACGTTCAGCCAGCGGTCAATGGGCGTGATGTCTGAGGCTGAGACTACAGCTGAATAAACAGAAGATTGTACTGCTTTCATTGATTCAATGTGACTAATAAATACACGCCTATGACAATATAGTTTATCTGAGTTCTTCTTATTATAATTTTCATTATAATAAAGTATATATAATGCAATGCTAATCGACACAGCCTTTATCGCTGCATAGAATACTATGAAATAATATGTTGCATGCCTTATTCTGCGGAAGAAGCCACATCTCACAGAAGGATTTTTTTTTTCAGACACTCGACTAACGTTATGGAGTGAGTTTGGGTAAAAACATATTAAATGTTGTCTTTTGTTGGACAAGAGATTCATAAATGCTTCTCATGTTTGAAAGATGTTTGAGATGTGTTGCTTTTTCAAATGCACGTTACAAGCGACTCAAACTCACAGTGCTTTCAGATGGAGCAGCATTACTACTGCTTGTGCGCGCACTTCAGGTGTCAGACAGATGTACATTTGCGATATTTAGATAATTTCAGTATATCTTACAGCCCTACTGGCTACTGCCAATACATACGCCAATACAGTGCTGTGAGTATTTATGACATACTGCTTCTGCACTAATAGCATATATAATAACCCGAAGCAGCAAGCTCATTGGTTGTGAACGCAACATGAACCAATCAGCTTGTGCCAAGTAGCTTAATGTTGTGAATATCATCAGTTTGCGTTAAGGACCCATCAGCCTGCACCATCTAGAGTTTCATGACAGATCTTGGCATTTACTCATTTGATATTCTATGAATTCCTCAAAACATATTTCTGTCAGGACCACTATCATCAAATATAACTTACAATTAGCATACATTTTAGGTTGGGGGTATGGTTCTGTTCTGGGCAACACTCCCTGCCCATCCATGCAGCCTAGCATGGATAGGAGCAGGGAGAGCATAAATAACACCCCAAAACAAACCATAGGCTGAACGCCCCCCCACCAACATGCTGACAGAAATCTAACTGAAAATTCATTACGGTAGGAGAGTGGCGGCGAAGGGGTGCTCTTCTTTATAAGCAGCTAAGAAGAGCAGCAAACCCCTTACCGGAGGAGTATAGCAGCGAATGGGTCAAGTCAAGTCAAGTCAAGTTTATTTGTACAGCGCTTTTCACGATACAAATCATTGCAAAGCAACTTTACAGCAAATTAAGTTTCTACAATATTTAGTGGTAGCTTATCAGTGGTGACTGTCAATTAATGTACATATGGCAGAAATGTACGGAAAAATCAATTTAAGACGTAATAAAAAAGACGATGAACACTATTAACAGCAATTATAAAATAATTAAATGTGCAAAATAGCAAAATGTGGTAGTTCTGTATCTTGTTTCAGGGTTGGCATCATCTGAGGTCCTCTGAGGGGTTGGCATCATCTCTTCTCAGGTGTTCTAGATCCAGACTGAAGCTTGTGTAAATCCCCGTGGCAAAAACAGAGAAACAAATAGAGACATAATTAGCGTAGCTGCTGTTCCAACCAAGCAAAATTGATTTGTTTAACCCAAACTAAAGAATACAGCCTCGATGACGTATGCAGCCTTCGAATGCGACCGCCGGAGGGCGCAGCCTTCTAAATGAGACACAGCTTATGTCAATTGTGAGAAGCAGTGCTCACTCAGGTCACGTGCAAGTCTATCGGCATATCAATCAATCAATGCGGCGAGTTCGCTTTCAAGTTCACGAACTTGAATCTGGTGAGATACTCAGTGGGAAACGAACCCTTGTCGCAAAATTTCTTATTGAACGCTTTCTATAGAGGTGGAATTTGCCGTCTGATTAGCTCTTGAGCAAAGCGATAGCTGCTGAATAATGACTGAAAGGACCTTATAAAGGGAATTATGATTGGCGTCGTATTCCTATAGGTAGACGTGGATCAGCTGAGTGTCAGCTGATGTGAGCTTGACTAACGTGACCTGCCAGAACTAACGCTACGCTCCATTTCTGACCCTCATTAATGTAATTTTCATATTTGTTGGTCATAAATTTTGCATTTTTTTATTTGTTTTTGGACCCATATTTACTACATTTACAATGGAATTTTGGCTAAACACAGTATTTTTAGATGCATGTTTTCCAATAATAAAGTTTTTCTGCTCTGGGCCTAGAATTTGCCTCTGACACCAGCCCTGTGTCTGAAAATGCATATCTCCCCTACTATATAGTTCACGAGTTCACACTAACATATAATGTGATTAAGCAATTAGTAGCATATTTGGTGTGCTGTCCAGAGGGAGGGCGCCGAGCTCAGGTTAAAGCCCGAACCCAGAGAACCCCCCATCCCAAGACTGGGAGGAAATTAGAATAGCAGTGAGGTGTTGGGATGCTGGAAAACTTTCGTCGAACTGAGGTAAGTTGGCTGTATATATACACACGTATGTGCTTGTTAAGGTGATTAGCTGACGAGCTCCACCTGGGCCAGACTGTGATTATCTGATCGTGCTCCTCCCGAACCTTGTTAATAAAACATCATTAGGTGAAAAGCAGTATGTGAAATGAGTAGTATGTCTGAATTCACAATATTCAAAAAAACAAAAAAGTACCTGGATAACCTACTACTTCTGCCAAGATTCTGAAATTCACAGTCAAAGGACACTTTACTATCCACAGACCATGGCAGAGGAGTTGTGAATCGCAGGGAAATGACACGACTCACTTTATAGCTCACATTACAATGACAACATAGAGGTAGATGAAGTACAGTACGTTCAGATTGCATTTGTACAACACACTTCCTGGAACAGTAATAAAGTTCTCAAATGTACAACCTACTCACACAGAATGCAATTTCACATCCAGTAAATAAGTAGAGAAAGGCCACGTGAAAGGACAGATGAAGGCCTAAAGGAAGAGGTCCAAACTCTACCCAAAAGTTATGCTAAGAAAGGTACAAATCTCATGTGAAATTTTCTGTCTCTTTCTGCAAAGATCACTCTCACATTGTCTGTGAGAAATGTGGAGAGTGAAGGTTCAGACTACAATATAATAAGTATATAATATAAGTAAAAGAGTTTTAGAAAAAGTACAAATGCATCATAATAATAATAATAATAATAATAATAACCTTATTATTTCACCTTTTGTAATGCATGTATACAATGAAAGTGGATAAATAAACATGTTTGAAATATTACAACATGTGTGTATCATCATTCATCGGTTATTTTAATTATTTAAAATCATCAATTCCAATACAGGTCAATTCGACCCCCCTTTATGCGCTTGTGTAGATTTTTGTTTTAATCCTAGAGTTACAAAAATGAAAGAAACAAATTATTTTATCAAATAAATTACTCCATTTACTCAATTTATGTTGTTTTACTCAACCTGCTGAACAATGCTGACTTCTAAAAGATGGATGGATGGATAGATAGATAGATAGATAGATAGATAGATAGATGATACACATTATTAAATATATTTTTTTAGCTTTCACTGTATCACAAAAAACAACTTCCACAAATACAGTGCAAGCACTACAAAATGTGTGTGTATTTATGTGAACATTATTTAATCACACATAAATATTAATTTTAACAAAAAGTTACATTATTTTTTACATATTAACGACTGACTGACTGACTGACTGACTGAATTAATGAATTAATGAAGTGTTTAAAGGGGTCATATGATGCGATTTAAATTTGACCTTTCTCTTTGGAGTGTTACAAGCTCTTGGTGCATAAAGAAGATCTGTAAAGTTGCAAAGATTAAAGTCTCAAATCCAAAGAGATATTCTTTATAAAAGTTAAGAGTCAACCACGCCTACCTAAAACAGCTCGTTCTAACACGCCCCCACATGTCTACATCACGATGTGGGAAGATTTGCATAACACCGCCCAAATGTTCACGCAAAGAAAGAAGGCGCAACTTTTATTCTCGCTGTAGTATTGTTGCTGCTACCGCCGCCATGTTAACTGTTAAGTTCAAAGCGATACTACTTTGTTTGGCCTTCCAAAAGAGGACACAACTAGAAATCAGTGGTTAAGTTGTATTTACAACACTGTTCCGGAACAGTTCAACCCAAATATTCAGATGTGTGCAACGCATTTTATGGAGGCCGAGTTACTGATCCTGGGAGAGTAACATTAGACTAAAATGCCCTTTATAATGGGTTTTACTGGTTTTGTCTCATCGCTCCGGGACACGGCATCACAGTATGGTAAGGGGCGTAACATTTCCGTCACACGCTTGAGGTATTCGGCCAATCACAATGCACTGGAAAGCTGGCCAATCAGAGCACACCTCGCTTTTCAGACCGATGAGCTTTGTAAAAATCGGGGTATAGAAGAGAAACAATAATGTACATTAAGTGGAAAATAATGTGGTTTTTTATCTTAAACCGCATAAACACATTGCATTACACCAAATAAACTAAATAATGTTATTTTTAGCAACGTCATATGACCCCTTTAATCACTATAATAAAACTATTTGGATGGAACACTAGCTAAGATAGAAGAATGTTCTTCTGAATCTTTTAAATTTTCTGGTCCTCTGGTTAGATGTGAACTGGAGACTACTGGAACATGCCTGGTGATAGGCCACTACTGATGGGTCTGAGTCTGTGTGTGTGTGTGTGGGGGGGGGGCGGTACTCTACCATTACTGACTAATGAGCCGTGCAGAAGAATACACCTTCAGCTGCCACATGATGAGGGCTCACTGACACCATATCCCGTATCAGGAGCGGGCCGCATTCACACCGCCCGCACATGAGAGTGTATTGGACTGTGTGTGCGTGTGTGCTCATGTACGCTCTCTTATTTTGTCCATCAATCACATCATTAGTCAAAGCAGACAGAGCTGTCAGAGTGTTCTGGCAGGAGGGCCAACAGACAGGTGTTAGCGTGTTAGTGGCTCACCCGCCGCTAGCTTCTGCAGCGAAGCAGCCATCCAGACTACACGCTCACACAATAACATGCAACAGCAAAATGGAAAGAGAGATGGAGGAGGCCAGTGGACAGAGAGGACAGGTCAGGGAGAAGGACAGGAGGGCACTTGAGAGTTAATGTACCAACCAGTTGTATGTAACAACAACTCAAAACTTACAATAAGGTCACCAGATGTTTGAAAAATTAGGGACATTTCTAGTTCAGTAGTGAATATACACTGCTGTTTAGAAGCTTAAGGGTCAGTTTGATTTTATCTTATTCAGCAAGGATGCATTAAATTAATTGAAAAAAAATACCATACTTTTAAATTACAAAAAACATTCTATTTCAAATAAATGCAGTTTTTTGAACTTCCCATTCATTAAAGAATCCTAAAAAAAAATAAACAAACATGATTTACACACACACAGAGACAGAGAGAGAGAGAGAGAGAGAGAGAGAGAGACTAAACAAACAAAATCAAACAAACAAACAATCTATCACAGAAATTAATTGCACTTTAAAATATATTAAAATAGATAGTTATTTTAAATCGTTAAAATATTTCACATTGTCACTTTTTCTACTATATTTTTTATTAAATAAATGCCTTGGTGAGCATAAAAGACTTTAATTAAGAGCATAAAATAATTTTACAAATCTTTCCGACCCCAAAATTTTACAGGGTATTGCATACTGAGTTTTTAAAACTCTGGGTTTGTGTATTTTGGTCATGGTAAGTATAATGAATGAACTAAGGTTTGTCAAACTCTGACTGTTTTGCCATAAATGCATTTTAGAGGACAGCTCCAGCAAAATAGGGATGTCTGGTCACCCTAAAATAAAATGAAAAAAATAAAAAAATAAAATAAAATAAAGTGGCAGTGCCATACAGAATCAAAACAAAATGAAAATGAAGACTCAAATTTCTGAATAAGAAATCAAATGCCTATATTTTTAAAAACATAACAGGCATTTGCTGTATTATAAAATAAACTGTGCTACACAACTTTCAGCACTGAAATCTTTCTACGCAGCACAAAAAGAGCATCTATTACTGTAAAGCCAAGATGCAAATGACTCATTCTGAGATGGCCACATCAGAGCATAGCTGCCCTTTCACAGCAAGACACAACTTTTATCACAGCCTCCTTGGTCTGCCCACTAGTGACCAGTTAGAGACCAGGGCATGTACTAACACACACCAATATCTACTATTAGAGGTCTTTCAAACAGGACATGCTTGTGTTTGTCTATTCTGTTTTTTTGTTGTTGTTGCTTTTTGTAGCCACTTTATTGAAACTCTGTTGGACCCAAAATTATATAGTAATGTTTCATATGTTGATGACATTGCTGTATTGGCTTAGGGCAATGTAAACTGAAGGCCTACTACTCAAATTCACCTGTCATTTGAGAACAATGAAATAGTGCACAGCAGACTTGTACTGTATACTACACATTCACTTTTTTGATGATTAATGAAAATATGACCAAACTAACTTATCAATTTAATTCTTCATCTAATTTTGCTTAAAAGATTTTACTAAAAAAAAATATTTTAAAAAAACTTGAAGTTTTTCCACGTTTCACTGCCCGCATTTTGTGTTTTTGCTTTGAAAACAGCTTTTTGGTGTGAACCGTCCCTAAGGAGGCTAATTTCTACCAACAGACTTTTGAATAACTCAAAAAAAAAAAAAAAGACAAAAGGAGGGGTCTGGTCTCTCCCTTTCAGTTAAGCAGTTCACTTTAATTATGCCTGTTAGAGCTTGACTATAAATCTGGGAAATCTGGTTGTAGCAACATCTGGCATGCATCAGTACAGAATCAACTGTCTCTCCAATCAAACTTGAGGTAAAAAGAGTGAGACAGAGAAGAAGAAAGAAAGAAAACAGTTAAGACATAAGGAGACAGAAAGCACAGCAGAAGGGCACTGGAACGCTGGTGTTGATTAGAGAAGCGGATGATTTAGACCTGAATGGTGACATTTCCAGTGTTCTCAGGAAATAGGTCACAAACGATTGAATAGATAATCAGGATATGCTGCTATTGCACTCAGACTTGCTTTGTTGGCCACCATTCTTTCCAGTTCTGATGGTTGCCCAAGGCCTTGAGGCACTCGCACACACAAACAAACACACGCACGCCTTAGAACAACTTGAGACACTCCAATGATTTATATTTCTAGTGGATGGACAATTTATAGATTGCAAAGGGAATGTAAATTTTCTGTGAATCGCAAGACTGTATTCTAAACACAGCCACATGTCAACATGAAAGCTAAGCAAGAATGAGAGGTGCTTAGAGACTCCTGGCACAGAGATGCTTTACGGATTTTTCTGCCAGCTACGTCAGCATTCAGGAAGCATCTGAATGCAGCCACGGTGGTCCTCATCTGATTTCAGTCCCTCATGACTCTGGCTTACACTGAAAGGAGAGCAGGAGCCAAACTCAGTCCATCTTTAGTCCTATTTCCTTCCCTCACTTTCTCACTGTCATATTCCTTGACTTTTTTTGGTGTGTGTATGCTTCCTGAAGAAGATTTATTAAGGTAGCAGGTTTATAAATAACGTTTAATGTTTAGAGACATTGAAAATAACAAGAACATGAGCATGCCACAGCAGCCGCACCTGGACTCTCTGGGAGAACTCACATCGGTTAAGCATTTTCTACATTATTAACCTGTCTTTAGGGTGCAGACACTGTGTCTCCAGCATCCTGCCCTTAAGGGCCTTGATATGTATGCCAAATCTCTCCCTCCCCCCTTATTCTCCTAAAATTCTTGTTTGTTTTAAGACCCCCTATAGTCTTAGATTTCCCACAATTGAAAAGTATATGTATCTGCTTAGTATATAATATTCATCACTTTCAATTGTAGCACTACAATGTCTAGACCAAAAGTAGTTTTATTTGGGATGAGAGTAGGATGCTGTCTTATTAAATTCAAGTGTCTGAAATGCCAGTGAAAAATCACCTCAGGATAGTAAGTGAAGCATACAGCATGTGTGTTTCTAGCATTTGATACTGTAAAGGAAGTTATGAAAATGTCATAATAAAGAAAATGTGTTTAAATTGTCCTATGTGAAGTAAATGTTACTCAGAAGTGAATACGATAAAACAACCGCAATACAATATTCACAGTTACATTAAAAGCTAAGGATACACTTGAAACTATTGCAAGTAATAAGTCTACACAGGCTTTACCGTGCAAAACCTTCTCACACACATGCACATACTCACACAGAGAACGAACACTGGAGGTTTAAAAAAAAAAAAAAAAACTAAAAAACTGTCCATATGGCCAAGGCTGCCATTTTTCATTTCCTCCCAAAGGCTTAGATATACTTGTAAACATTACTGAAAATAGTAACTTAATGTTTCCTGTGCCTCAGTTGCATCACAGAGACAGTGCTAGTTATCTCTCTGTTCTTTACTGTTTATTATATCTGATAGATACATTTAAAATACTTTTTGCCCTCATGTTAAAGGTTTCCGCTTCTGGGAACTCATGCTGCATCAGAAATGCTTCGGGAATGCCTTTGCGTGATGGTGTCCTGAAGCATGAGTGAAATCAGTCCAATGGAATGGCGAGACATCACGGGCGGTGTAACCTAGAGACTAGGAAGCTTAAAAGCGCATCCAAAACAAATAGCGTTAGCTTCTGTGTCTTCAGCAAGCGCACTGTGTGTGTCAGTCTGAAATATCTGTTGTTTGTCAGTGCCAGTGCACAATCACAACAATATATGACAAGCAATAAAAACAGGCAGCACTTTAGACCGTGTGTTCTTCTCTGCCCGCGCTACCTGTGGTGCATTGGGGCACAGCGGTCTCCAGCGACTGCAGTTCTCAGTGTCCGTCCGAAAAACGTGGAGGCACCAGGAGGCTCGCAGTCACATCCTCTGAGCAGGTTATCAAGCAGCCAGTTTGGTTTGTCCCTGCCGGTCATCCACTTCAGGGCACCGATCTGATTGCTCAAGAGACCAGTCTCTAGAGAATGGTTCCTTTAATTGGGAAGAAACGGTTCACACCTCATTATACGGTGCCCATCTCTCCTCAGTGCCCTCAGGAGGCCGGTCTGTTAACCCCGCCACATTTGGTGCTTCGGGGCACAGTGGTCTCCAGCGAGCACTGATCTCAGTTGCTGCTCGACAAAGGTACGGCACGAGAATGCTCGTCCTCTCAAATGAGGTCGCTAGAGTGGATAAACCGGTCGCTTCCTGCCGGTCATCTGTTTCAGGACACCAAATTAAACTCTCTAGCTATAATAGATGTCAGTCCCAAGGGTCTGGTGTCCTCAGCCCTGCTGATACCCGTGCCACCACCATTGCTTCAGGCCTCAGTGGGCTCCAATGGACAAAGTTCCCAGCTGCTGCCCAGCAACGGTAGGGTACTCAGATGAGGGCGCTAGAGCAGTCAGGTCGGTTGTTCTTTGCCCTTAATCCTCTTCAGGGTGCTGAACTGACTACTCCAAATACATCAGAGGCCACTCTCGAGAGATCGGTTCCCTTAGTAGACCTCTTGGCAGCGTGAAAACTTCTGCCAAATGTGTCTCAATGGGTCCTGCAGATGGTGTGTCCCAAGCAGGCTCTAGTAGTGGAACAGGCAGTCGTGAGCAAGGAAGGCCACATAATGTGTTCCTCCTCTCAAAAGGGTGTCCGGTTTCCACATCCGGTACTTCATTGTTCCATGGGGGGATGGGGGGTTGCATCTGATTCTAGGTCTGTGCAGAATAAATCATTATAAATCATTATAGTCAAAACGTTCACATTCAAGATGCTGACGTTGAAACAGGTCGTGACTCAAATCAGATCCGAGGACTGGTTTGTCACCATAGAAGACGCATACATCCATGTTTCCATCCTTCCACAACACAGGAAATTCCTGAGGTTTGCTTTTGGATGCAAAGCATTCCAATATTCGGGTTCTTCCTTTCGGCCTAGCACCTCAATCGGGAAGCAGACATCCTGCCGAGACAGGGGCCAAGGCCCGGGGAGTGGAGACTCCACCCCGAAGTGGAGCAGATTTGGAGTATTTTTGGTCAGGCTCAGGTCGACCTGTTCACATCTCGGGAGGTCTCGCAGTATAATCTATGGCTTTCCCGCACACATCCAGCTCCATTGGGACTGGATACTATGGTACAGATATAGCCGAGGCTTCGTCTGTATGCATTTTCCCCGATTGCTATGCTTCCAGGAGTTCTGGAGATAATTCGCCAGGACAGGATCTCTCTACTGCTAGTAGCCCCTTTTATGGCTAGCCTGAGTTTGGTACTCGGACCTTGTATCCCTTCTCGACGGCTTCCCTTGGGAGATTCCCATCAGGAGGGTATTTCTAACTCAAGCGGGCGGCAGGATCGTTCATCCCCACCCGGAGCTATGGAAACTACGGGTGTGGCCTCTGAGGGGGCACATCTCATAGATTCCGGTCTCTCGACTGTGGTTGTTGAGACCATCCTCCACTCCAGAGCTCCCTCCACGAGGAACTGTACTCCTTGAAGTGGAAGCTTTTCACTTCATAGTGTGGAGATCGTCAGCTGGACCCAGTTAACTGCCTGGTTGGTTTAGTGCTAGACTTCCTGCAAGAACGATTCTCTGCAGGGTTGACTCCTTCCACTCTAAAGGTGTACGTGGCGGCTATAGCTGCTTACCACATCCTTTTGGATGATCCATCATTAGGAAGAAACCCATTGGTAACCCGTTTCCTCCATGGTGCTTTGTGGCCAAGGCCTGCCCTACGCACTAAAGTCCCGGCATGGGATCTGGCTGTGGTCCTGGAGGGGCTTAGTAAGGCTCTCTTTGAACCTCTACAGGAGGTTTCTGATATGTTTTTAACACTTAAGACAGTGTTTTTTTTTTACATTTCCTCTCTTAAGAAGGTTGGTGATCTTCATGCCCTTTCAGTGGCCCCATCAGGTCTAGACATTGCACCTGGGATGGTCAAAGCATTTCTGCACCCGAGGCCTGGTTATGTGCTAAAGGTGCCTATTCAGATTCTGCGGCCAGTAATAATTCAGGCATTCTGCCCTCCTCCCTTCCAGGAGCCAGACCAGGAGAAGCTTAATGTAGTGTGTCCAGTGTGAGCACTGGACACCTACGTCCACAGAGCTGCCCTGTGGAGGAAGTCTGAGCAACTTTTTGTTTTCTTTGGTCTGTCCAATAGAGATCTCCTTGCGACCAAACAGATGTTAAGCAGGTGGATAGTTGAGGCTATCTCCCTTGCCTATGAGTCATCTGACCTCCCATCACCTTTGGTGGTCAGGGCCCACTCTACAAGGAGTATGGCGGCTTTGATGGCCTTCTTATCTGGTGTTTCTATATACAATGTGTAGTGATTTTCAGATGTTAGGTAGCCTCACACGGGGTACCACTAAATGTAGTGATTTCACAACTAAGTTGCACCACCAGAGTAATGGCTTTGGCTTAAATATTAATATTAATATTTAGTTTTGGTCACACTATTTACGGGGCACCAGCCAGGAATTTCACCTTGTCAGTAAAGAACAATCATTGAAGATTGTTGAATAAATAATAATTAATAAGTTGTAGATTTTAGAGAATCGTTAACTTGTAGAGCCTCTTACTGAATTATCAACACAAGGAAGACACAAGTGGAATAAAAGGGGTTTTATTAACAAAAGGATAGACAAGAATAACTAACAACTACTAAATGTGTACAATGAATGGATAAAGTGCAAAAGATTCATAGATGAAAGTGACTGAGTTGGATGTTACTATGGACATTATCTTATGAAAATATAAACTGCACTTTCCTGGAATTAATAAGGTAAACCTTATTAAGATTCAACAAATAAATAGATATATTATTTGTTATTAACTGACATCAGGTATATCAAATCTAATGCTAATTAGATAATCATAAACTGACAATACACTCTAATGCCAACAGTCTCTGGAAAGAGGTTTGGAAGAGTGATAGTTACGTTCGCGTCTGGGCCACGATGTCTTCCACTTGTTGACCTTGGCCTCGCTGCAGTGGGAAGAAAGGAGTTGGATCCATTTCACAGTCTTGCACACGAGGTCCTGGTGAATGATGACCTCCTGAGCACCGAGAAGGTCCTTTGTCTGGAAACACGCAAAGGGAGGAGCCTGTACAGAAGATCCGGACAACCTGGAACACGCAGGAGAAGGATTGCTTGATGAGAAGATTCTGAGGTTGTGGGAGATGATCCTTGCAGTTTGGAACTCGCAAACGGAGGATCACTGAAGAGAAGGTTCTGAAGTTGTTGCTGAAGATGGGGGGGCACTAATATTGTGGTCGTTGTTGCTGTGGCAGTTTCCAAACTCTCCAAATTCACTCCTTGCAGAATGTCCTTGTTTCTCAGTAGTACAACAACTGCAGCTTAGCACATCTTGGCTTACCACATTTCTCTTAGCAACAACAGCCTAGCACACGTCTTTGTGTTGAAGAGAACCTTTTAATATTTCCTGAGAAGGAGGGAATTGCAAGCTGGCGCCTTTCAGTTCCAGCGTTTTGATTGGCCGATGCTGTCAGAGGTGGCCATGCAATGGCCCCTCTGACATTAGGTCTATTTGCATAGCATAAAATCCAAGTTTAGAACAATGTCTTTAAGGTTTTTCCTATGCATAATTCACTTTCCAAACCAATTCCAGATTAACCTACACATTGTGCTGAAAATATGAAGACAACATTGACCCATGTATTCCTATACACCCTATATACCTTAATAGGTAAGGTTGCATACATCGTTGTATCACCTGCAGCACTCATTAAGTACAGTTCTATAAATAGATTTCAAGAAGGTTTAATCAATTATGTGTCTATTTTGTGTGAACGCATGTGAAGATGTATTTTTCCTTTGTGGCTCTGGCCAGCTGGCAAAACTTGTTTCTCCTGTGAGGGGGATTTACAATCATTCACACTTTGATAAGAATAACGGAGACAAGGCAGTTCCTGAGCGGGGGTTACTGTATGTTAATGTTACCCCCTCTCCACAAGAGGTAGTGTTATTTTATCTGAAGACAAAAGGTGTCCTTTGTTGTCCACAAAACCTGATCAAATCAAAATTAGCTTTCTAGTCACCTACTGTCCACTACAAATGTTTGTGAGACTGTTGGTCGGTCTACCCCGTTCACATTTGTCAGATTGTATAACCTAGATTTGGGAACTACTCTGGGCTCTAGAGTTCTTCTGTCTTACTGTAGATGTGCGCATGGTTTTCACACTAGACAGGCATTCATCAGTATGGCGGAGTTGGTATTCTTGTTCCCATAGGGCTTTCGACGCAGCTCTAGTTCCTGAAGGGGAACGTTCCTAGGTTATGTATGTAACCATGGTTCCCCGAAGGGAACGAGACGCTGCGTCTCCTACCATACTTCCTGCATTCCTGTGAGCACTTGCGTCGACCTATCAGAAGCTGCCACTGTTTGCTCCGGATGCGCTTTTAAAGCTTCCTAATCTCTATGTCACCCCGCCCGTGACATCTCGCCATTCCATTGGACTGATTTCACACATGCTTCAGGACACGGTCATGCAGAGGCGTTCCCATAGTATTTTCGATGCAGCGTCTCATTCCCTTTGGGGAACCATGGTTACATACGTAACCTAGGGATGTTATTTATTCAAATCACAAGGTTCAAATATTAGCCTAAACCACACATGATATGCTGATTAAAAATTATTACATTATTCAAAGAATCATAACGTGTGTGAAAAAAAAAACACATACATTATATCAGACCTTAGAATTTTTTGCGCTGTGCATTTACATAACAGTTTAGTAACTTTCGCTAAGAAATTGCTGGCTATATACAGTGTAAATGATTAAATTGTGCTTTTATGCATGCTTTTAAACTGGACTGCTACTATGGATATGGTATATAGAAGTGTTTCATTTTAGATAATTTATTATTATTATTTTTTTCCCTGAACAAAAGCAATATGTATTTGTTCCTTGGCCCCATTGCAGTAATGGGCATCGCAATAATCAATAAAAGCAGATTAAATTAACTTCTACTTAATTAACTGTAACGGTCATTCAAACTGGATGACTTTTTTTCTGCAGTTGTTGTTTTGGATCACATTGATCATTTTATCAACATGCGCACACACAATCAACATCAAAAAATGAATTAATCATTCATTCCAACAACAAAGTCCTGCAGAATTCCCCACAAGGCCAGAGAGCCATGCAGAGAGATATATCATAAAAGAATAAACAAGAAGAGACCCGTACTTATTGATGCAGTCAAACGCTTTGAGGATAGAAAAAATGTAGAGAGAGAGAGAGAGAAACCCACCACAGTGAAAAGGGCAGCATTTGAGCACATATGAGTGAGTACGCTGAAGTAATTCTCTGGCTAAAAACACAATATCACTTTTCTGCTGGCGTACATTGACAGGTTGGAATGCAGGCAGGGTCAAGTCCTGCATCCTGATTATGCGGCTGATATTCCCTGGAGTTCCGCTCATTGATTTGCACATCTAGTTTACCTTGTTTTCCTATCCATATATGACACTCTACAATGGCTCCTGATCGAGAAATGTGTCATACAAATAGATTATGGCCAACTATATGCTAAATAATTCTATAAATGTACTTGAGGGTGAGGTTGACAAAACAGAAGTAGTTTGGCGCGCTCTGATTATTCAGCGTTATCATGTGTAATGAAGCAAGCGGGCCCACCATTAATCAAAGGGACCAATCGGATAACTAATTTAGGCAATAGAACTGAACCACAAGACCAAATGGCCAGTGGGCAGGGGGAAGGAAAAGAGAGAGAGGAAGAGAGAGAGAAAGAGAGAATAGGGATCAATATTTCTCTTCGGGGCAGATGCAGTTCAAAATCAGTTTCTAATTTGGCATATTAAAGCCATAATGGTGGTTGTGGGGCTAAGTTGTGCAGAGGGACAGGCGAGGTTAATTAGCCTGCTGCACTCGCAGTCTGAAGTGGAGTCACATGCGTGCTCCTGCTTTAATTAACACTGAGAGAGAAAGAGAGAAAAGTGAGATAGGGAGAGAGAAAGTTAAAAACAAACCGTTAGCAAGGGTTGTTAAGTGGGGAAGTGCTTTGAAGAATGCCCACAGCACGCAACAAAGTGAGGGAGGACCAATAAAGCAAGAGCCACAAATAATATTCTATTGTATGTATTGTTACGGCACAGTTCTCTACCCCAAGTGTGCCGTCTATTTAATTTGGCTGATCTGTTAGCTATCGGTTGCCTCATGTTTGTGCATTTTACCATGATTCCTTCCCTTCAGGTCAGTCCATCCTTTCTCAAATTCAGTATTCATATTAGGGCATGGTGATTTAACACAGAAGTGTTTTCCATTTAAAAAAGAGAGAGAGAGATAGCCTAAAGTTAGAGACAATAGATAAAGTGAAATAAAGTTTAAAATTTGAAATTAAGTCATATTTGGAAATTAAGTATAAGTTTGGGATCTATAAGATTTAAAAAGGTATTTATTTATTTTTATGTAATCTATTAGTGTGTGTGTGTATGCGAGCGCGTGTGTGTTGTGTGTGTGTGTGTGTGTGTTCACTGTCGCTTTTGGTCAATTTAATGCATCATTGTTGCAAAAAATATGAATTTCTTTCCAAAAAAAAAAACTCCATATTACTTTAAGGCACAATATGCAGTATTAAAATTGGAAGGAAGGAAGGAAAAAGTATGTTTACATGGAAAGGTGTAGTGCTTATGGTGCTTATATACATGTCATATCACAAATCATATGGGTAAGAAATCAATGTCTACCACTTACATACTACATAATATTATGTGGCACTGGCCAAAAATCTGCAAATCTGAAAGTCTGCAGCCGACAAACACAGACTCGGCTCAAATGCAAATCAGGGTTAAAACTGGTGTTAATGTAATTCAGTCATATTCTGCCTCAGACATATTGACAACTCGATTGCGATATGGATTTATGTGAACTGTAGGCCAGTGATAGACTGATGTTCAGTGTAAATAAACCAAAAATAAAAAAATAAAGTGACTTCTACAGACACTCTTTGTCTGTTCATTGTTTGTCTATTCAATGTCTATTCATTGATCATCAAAAATAATTGAACATTTTTTTTCAGTTGTGTTCACTGGGGCTTTTCTCAGCAAATACTGATATACAGTATTTACTTCTTTTATATTCAGTTAATTACTATCATGTACAAAAGATCATTACAGTATTTAATTTACAGAATGGACAGCCATATTTATATTACAATTGATCAAAGAAGAAAGTACTAATATTTTGGCCTGGTAGTTTTGCGACCTTGAGTCAAACGACTGTACCTTAAGATAACCAGTTCATCTTTCAGGGACATGAGATGTGTCAGTCCGCTGTTTGACATGCTGCCTGTGCTGCAGGCTGCTGATGTGATCAGAAGGTGTGACCCTGTGCAGCACTTAGCTCACAGGAAACAGTTGTTAAAGGGAGAACGTCCTCAACTGATGTGAGGTTCCTCTCTGCTAACACGACCACTTGAAACACTATCATTCTAGAGCGAGAGAAAGAGACAGAGAGAGAAAGAGTGATGAAAACCCTCATTATATCATGGAGTCTGCAGGTCACCTGTCACGTGTCAGACGTCCTGCTGGGGTTATCTGCCTGATAGCCCATTAGTTCTGCTGTTATTTGTAGGGGAATTTACATAAATATGCAATTCTTACAGGATAGTGTTTCACATAAAGTCCTGAACAAAAGGTACTGTGCAACTAATTAGGTCTAATTTTTCATTGTTGCTGTTATGGAAACAAAAAGGGGATGATAAAGAGAGCTGAAGTGTGTGTGTGTGTGTGTGTGTGTGTGTGTGTGTTTCTTGATGAGGTCCAATCATTTCATTTATTCTCATTACAGTCGATGTCAGACTGTTTCCTTAACTGATTTAGGGGTCAGTGATTGAACTAGCCGGGCTTCATACACACACACTAATATGCAAAGAAAAACAATGGGACACATTTAGCGCATACTCTATAGAAGAAGAAGAAAAAAAAAAAAGAAACAGGAAGGAAGGATTAGGTAATGGTTTTTGCAGGTGGACATGATTCATGTCATGTAGTTCATGGAAGAGTAAAGAAGAGAAAGTGAACGCATGTCAAAGCATGTCTTTCAGCCATTTAACAATTTCAAAGAGAGAATCATCTGAAAAAGACTGGAAACTCTGCATCATATGATCCTAATCTAAAAACACACAGTTTTCCTTTGTCTTTGGAGTGCTAAAAGCTGTTCATGCATACAGAAGATACGTAAAGTCACAAAGATTAAAGTCTTAAACCCAAAGAGATATTCTTTATAAAAGTGAACGCTCAACAATGCCTTCCTAAAATGTGTTTTTAGCAACGTCATATGACCCCTTTAACTAACTAAAAATAATAAATTATTTAGAAGTATATTACTTCAGTAACTGTAGTTCTTCAGCAATGTTCAGCATAATGGTTGCCAAGTAAACAGATGCAGTGGTGCAGTAATACTGATGTAATGAGGTCACAGGTGTTTGTTTATAGAGTATTTTACAAGGGTTTTGAATGTGTCTCTGCCAATCATAGAAGGACCAGATCTATAAATTAATTAAAAAATACTACAATAAAATGGTGTGCTGTATGTGATGACCGTTTTCCTCTTGCATATGGGCTGCATATGCATTCTCATCGCTAGTGACATGAGCTAATGACTAATATATTCTGATGATTCCCCAGTGTGAGTGGGTGAGGGCTGTGGTGATGTGGGTAAGCTTCCTGTATAAAACTGTGCCATCTCTCCCTGTCACTAAAACACACAGTTTTCCTTTGGTCTTTGGAGTGCTAAAACTGTTCATGCATACAGAAGATACGTAAAGTCACAAAGATTGAAGTCTTAAACCCAAAGAGATATTCTTTATAAAAGTGAACGCTCAACAATGCCTTCCTAAAATGTGTTTTTAGCAACGTCATATGACCCCTTTAACTAACTAAAAATAATAAATTATTTAGAAGTATATTACTTCAGTAACTGTAGTTCTTCAGCAATGTTCAGCATAATGGTTGCCAAGTAAACAGATGCAGTGGTGCAGTAATACTGATGTAATGAGGTCACAGGTGTTTGTTTATAGAGTATTTTACAAGGGTTTTGAATGTGTCTCTGCCAATCATAGAAGGACCAGATCTATAAATTAATTAAAAAATACTACAATAAAATGGTGTGCTGTATGTGATGACCGTTTTCCTCTTGCATATGGGCTGCATATGCATTCTCATCGCTAGTGACATGAGCTAATGACTAATATATTCTGATGATTCCCCAGTGTGAGTGGGTGAGGGCTGTGGTGATGTGGGTAAGCTTCCTGTATAAAACTGTGCCATCTCTCCCTGTCACTGAGCTTCAGCAGGCCATGTGAACCCTGTCTACTGTCAGTGTGAGGAGATGACAGGCCCAGCATTCATCACAATTAAATCTAATTAATAAAGCCTGCAACGATCATCAAGAGAGATTCAGGCAGAGAGTTTAATCTATCCTTTACTAAAAGCACGGCCTGACAGCCACAGCTGATTTATGCCAGGTACGTGTGCGTGTATCTGTGCCATATAACGTAATGATAGTGGATATACGAGAAAATGTCACCATATGGGCTCTTTTGCTTGTGATTGAGAGTCCTTGAGCAGGCATCCGAATGCATGTGCGCATATTTGTGTGTGTGTGCATCCGTATGTATATGTGTGTCGGCCCCGGTCCCCTCTTCGTCTGCTGGATATTGACAGTCTTGACAGCACGTTGATTATCAGACCCACAGGAAGCTGAGGCCTGTCGGCCATCAGGTATCTGCGTGAGAGACGAGTCTCCCTTCAGAGTGATGAGACAATCGAGAGAGGGAGAATGTGCGCGGGAGAGAAAAAGAGAGGGTGGGAGGGAGGTTAAGGGTTGTCATGCCCATCATCATGGCAATAAGCTGTCTGGTGTGAAAGAGACAGACAGGTCTAGGATCAGGATCGGATTAACGATCACACTGACCTCCAGCCGGGCTGCAAGTGAAACAGGACACATTTAAACTCCACACAATGAGAGTTTACATCATTAGATGGTCCTGCACTGCCTCAAATCAGGCTCAAGAAAAACAGATTCTCTTTCACGCTGTGTTGTTTTCACATGAATTACAGCTGCTATTTACAGTATGCTTACTGTCTCTTCTTTAATGAACTTTCTATAACGGATAATGGCGAAAGGGATTCAGGTTTAAGATGTCATGCTAATACTAGACATTAAAAACACAAAAATACTTCAGACCTTGCCACAAATTTGAACAATGGGATATGAATGGGTCACTCTCTGGGGCTTCTCTTTTTAACAAATTATTAAACTGAAATGTTAAAATGTTTTATCTACTTTATTTTCCTGTAACAGTCTATATCAGGGGTGGCCAACGTTGGTCCCGGAGAGCCACAGTCCTGCAGACTTCAGCTCCAACCCTAATCAATCACACCTGAACAAGCTAATCAATGTCTAAGGGTTACTAAAAGCAGCAGGAAGGTGAGTTTTTATCAAGGTTGGAACAAAACGCTGCAGGACTGTAGCTCTCCAGGACCGACGTTGGCCATTCCTGGTTTATATCATGCACCTTTGGAGTATGTTGTGTTGAGTTAAGACAGGGTTACACAAGATTCACTAAATTTCATACTTCATAAATTAGGTAAACAACCCTTGGTTGCTGTGAAATAACAGTAAGACATCTTAAAATTTAAAATTAGGTTAAGAAATCAATAATTTTGTGACTTAACCACCTTGTTTATTATTTCATATGCAAGCGTGATGTAATTCATTTCTAACAAGCAGTTCTTGGTTCACTTGATTTCAAACATCAGATCATCATTCACTCCAGTGGCCCCAGTTGAATAAACTCTTGAGTTCCCTTACCAAAAAGTAGTATACTTCAAGTTTATTTTAGTAAGTATACTTAAGTAAAGTTCAAGTATATTTTTAAGTATACTTTATGTAGTAAGTATACAAATATCAGTGTACTAGTAGTATACTTGTAATTGTACTATTTCAATACTCCTTGGGACTAAATTGGCCCACTTTCTAGTATATAAAAGTATACTTTTAAGTATACTTTAAGTATAACAGTAGTAAACTTTGAGTACACAACTAGTTTACATCAAAATGTTTAGTTTGTACTGCAACTATACTAAAAGTGAACTTATGGGTATACTGATAGTTTACTAATTAAATACTTGTAGCATTTTTAGTACACTTTGAAGTATAGTCTCAGTAAACTACTAGTTTAGTAGTTTTATACTGCAAGTATACTCGTAAGTTTTCTTTAAGTGAACTTTACATCATACTTTAAGTATACTACTATGTCCCTATTTAGGTATGACTTTGTATATGTTTTGTTACATGAATATCTGAACATACAAAACATCAAAAGAACAGGGTATCTGCTTGTAAACAAAAACATTCTATTCTAGCTTCATGCTTTCTTTTTTTAAACACTTGAATGTGGATACGTTTCATAAATAAAAAATAAAGAAATAAACAACATTTTGAACAAAAAGCTGAAAAAAGACTATGAATTGGATTCAGAATGATAATCAAAACGTAGATAAAGTCGATCAACACCCCAAAGCTTGACAGTTATTATTACCTCTTCATTGGTCGACATTTTATTCCATAATGTCACATGGTTTTTATACTGTTCTATGTCTGATGATCGTGTTAGAATACATGTGGAAGCAGCTGTTGTTTCGGTTTCTTCTTCACTTGTGTTTTTTGGAAATTCTGTACAGAAGATGTTTTTCTAGCGCCCCCTACAGTATAACAATGAAAACACGGATTCTAGGAGCACAATTATAGCTAAAATATATTTAGACTGTTCAAAGTATAAATCAAGTATACTTAAATGTCATTTTAAGTATATTTCTGAGAAGTACATAAAGCCTATTTCTGAGAAGTACATAAAAAGTAGACTAAAAGTATACTTTCCTATTTTTAGTTTAAAAGAAGTATACTAATAGCACACTTGAATAAACTTATTTTTCGTAAGGGTTTCAGAATAGGTTTACAGTAGACAAAACCAAACAGGTCCAATATGGTTTAGATCAAGTTCAGCAGGTTAACAGCACTTTCTAATAACTTAAACTCAGGGTTTGATCCAGAGTTAACTCAAACAAGGAGTTCATGATTCACTTCAGAATTCATGAATCAAATTGAGATTCTAAGACTAATGATTCAGTTAAGATCTTAGAAAAAAAAAAAAAACACTGAACTAAACTGATCAACCAAGCAAAAAGAATGAAATAAATAGCGAAATACTTTGTCCTGTTATATAGTATATGTCACTCAGTCTAGTCCTCTGCTGTCCCTGAATCCTCAAACATTTTAAGCCACCTTTCCACTATCTCTGATAAACGACAAGCAACAGACCGGAAGTCATTCATTTCCAATGGAGAGTAGTGCGGGAGCTGTGTGGAGTTCCAATCATATGTGAATGATCTGATTTGAACTTCTGCGGCTAGACTGTATGTGACCGCCCGATAAGATGTGATGTATTCTAATCAAAACTATGAGAAACTACTTTAACGTTATTCTGTAAACACTATTTCTGTAAAATGGTGCTTTAGAATAATTATGGCAGAAATAATTATTTTATAAATATTAAATCACTATGTACGTTGATTTGCCCCATAAAACCTACTATGTATATGTTTTGAAACAATAAGACACAATAAGAATAAGAATATTAAACAATAATAACAAAGAACAGAATGACTGGCAAACAGACATTACATTCAACAACTCACAAGGAACTAAAGAAAAACTAGGGCTATATATACACACAGGGGCTAACAAGCTTAACAAGATAAGACACACCTGGGGAGACTAATCATAGGGGAACCATTGAACAAACGGACTACAAACTGACTACAAACACGGGAGACAGGAAGTGACATAAAAGTCCAGGGCAAGGCACAGAGAATATGTAACAAAAACAAGATATTAAATCACTATGTACGTTGATTTGCCCCATAAAACCTACTATGTATATGTTTTGGGGGTAATATGTTTTGTGTTTATATATTCATACATTCATTATATTCAATAAAATCATTCATTTTACCATGGTGAATAAGCCGAGGGTAATGGATGCTTCACGACCAGTTTGAAAGATCTGTAAGACTGCTGCTAGTGGGAGAAATGCAACAATGTATTCAAATGTCGGAGACAGCGGAAAGGCGGCTTCAGGGCTCACAGGTGATCAAATGAGCATTCATCCCATGTATGGCACTATATCCAATAGAGGTGAGTTGCAACAAGGCTCCAGTCGAACTTTTTACAGACACACCTTCATTATATTTAACAAATAAT
The DNA here is from genome assembly GCF_001515625.1 of Sinocyclocheilus rhinocerous. Lineage (NCBI taxonomy): Eukaryota > Metazoa > Chordata > Actinopteri > Cypriniformes > Cyprinidae > Sinocyclocheilus > Sinocyclocheilus rhinocerous. Next base: position 857,940 of record NW_015631718.1, read on the forward strand.
CCAACAGACCCTCTCACCCAACAACCAGACTGGGTGCCGAGACATCTGTGAACGACCCCCAGGCACCTGGTTACCATGGTAACCAAGACAGCTCAGCCAGACCAGATACATTTTACGACTTTAAAGTATATAGAGAGAATCTCCCTCCTACTTAATTCCCTCTAAAACAGACACATACTGTTATAGGAAATTACTACTTTCATTAATTCATAGCAAAAACATTCTGTAAATGATCATGCACATCCCCAGAACATTGTGTGTATCATTATGTTTTGTATAGTGTCTTTGTAAGGAATATTGTTTTATGCATGTGTTATGATAGATCCCTAGCAGAGGTGTAAAGAGTACCTAAAAACCATACTTGAGTAAAAGTACAGATACCTTACAGTGAAAATTACTCCACTACATGTTACAAGTCACCAATTCCAAAACAACTTGAGTAAAAGTCTTAGAGTATCTGATTTTAACAGTACTTCATTATTTTACTTATACTAAATATAGGCTCAAAAAATGCACTAGTCAAAGAGACACGCTAGTTAAAAAACTGTAATGTTGTGGAGAAGCTGCAGAAAATAGGCAGAGGCAAGGATCTCTGTGCTGGTATTTCATGGAAAAACTAGAACAAACAATAAGGCAAAAACCAAAGGGAACAAAGAACAGAAGTACAACTACAAAGTACCCGAAAAGATACTCAAGTACAGTAACTAATTACATTTACTCGAATACTTTACACCTATGATAACTAGTTAATATAACCTCACCCATACCATCTTTGAATTTGTATTTTCATGATGTAAATGAGGACGTATATTATATGTTGATGCCTATGCAACATATTAGTGTTCTAACACTGTGTCTACACCAGATGCGACAGTTGTCGCGGCGCAACAGCTAAAGTCTGTCTACACTGGACGCGACAAAATGACCGTTGCAAATCATTTGAATTTTGTGTCAGTACGTCATAAATAGAATGAGGCAGCAGTTTATTGTCAGGGATTTGTCCACATCCAGTGTAGACAGCATCACTGATTATAATGGGTTCTATAGTATTTTGTCACGTCGCGCCACTCGCATCTGGTGTAGACACGGTGTAAGAATCTTTAATAGTTTTGCATCAACACCAATCCAGTTCCATATGCCAAATACCATGCTTGAAGACAAAGAGTCGTAAAATTTCCCTCCAAAGGTACCATTCCTCATTGGCTCACCCAAATCCTGAGGGTGTGACCCCCTCACACTTTAAAGATCACTGATCACCAGATCAGGGTGGTCCTTTTAGATTCTGAAAAGATGAGGATGCTGAGCTAGAAGTCTTCTAAGGACCCCTAAGTTTGTGCCAGGCTGCGGCCTTGTCTTTCCATTCACCAAAGATCCTCAGCTTTTGGTTTTTGTCTCTTGTCTCTCTCTCCATGCCTGGCAGGCCTCGACTACAGCCATGTTTTCACTTTCCATCTGGGAGAAAACACTCCTAACTAGCACTGAGTAAGAGTAACAACTTTGGACTTCATCACCCTTCACACCTGGAAGAACGTGATCACAATTCCAACACCACTAGGGCTGCACGATTAATCAAATGCGATTGTCATGCACATCTTGCCAGTAAAGCCGGTTCTGTAATCAGTAGTAAATCTCCATCACGTGCTTTCAGATGGAGCAGCATTTACTACACAGAGCCGTAGTTCACTGACAACCTATGCAAAATCGCATTCATAATCGCAGACGAAATAATCACGCAATTATGAAATCGAAGATAACATTCTGCGATTATAAAAGCTGTATGCGTAGCTTGTCAGTGAACTACGGCTCTGTGTAGTAAATGTTGCTCCATCTGAAAACTTGTGAAAATACCACATTTAATAACATGTTTTTACTCCAAACGCACTTCATAACATCAGTCGAGTGTTTGAAATAAATCCTTCTGTGAGATGATGTGGTTTCTTACACAGAATAAGGCACGCAACATATTTCTTAGTATTCTAAGCAGTGATAAAGGTTATGTCGATTAGCATTGCATTATTATTATAATAAAAATTATAAGACAAACTCAGATAAACCATATTGTCGTATGTGTTTATTAGTCACGTTGAATCAATGAAAGCAGTTAAATCTTCTGTTTATTCAGCAACCGCTATAGGGATTTCCTGGATTTCTTTTGCGAGGCATATTTGGAGTTTCAGCGCGAGAGCGCCCTCTGGCCTTCAGATGGATATTTACTGCTGATCACAGAACCGTGCTTCACTGAACAATACGCATGACAATCGCGCTTCAGCCTAATCACGATGTATCATCTTTGCGATTTAATTTTGATTAATTGCGCAGCCCTAAACACCACCAAACCTTTAAACCATCAAGACTTTTATCTAAGACTGTATCCGGACGCTTGTTCAATGGCCAAGGCAATGCAAGTTTCATACAATTAACTAAACGAAACAGAGGTTTAGTATAAGCTGTAGACCCCGTTATAAAACGGCGCTGATGGTTGCACTCAGGTGGTTAACTGACTCATTTTCCGTAACTGCATTCTCAGGTTTCTCTAACAGTTTCATTCATCCACTTCAACTCCCCCATGTATGAGTTATTGTATGTTTGTTTGTTTGTTTAGATTAGTTATGTGTTAGTGTTTAGTTAATAAAACTTGTTTGCACAAATTACATGTGTTTCTGTTCTGTCACCGCTTTTGAATAGTGTCCCTTTTACGATCCAATCTATAGCTACATGCTCTAATGCATTAGTACTGTAAAAAAGTTATTTTCTGTTGCCACGAAAATATCCTTTCTTAGAGTTTATATGAAATTACACTGAATGTTCGCTGGACAAACAGATTAGTTGATTGTAATATTACAGGGCACCTATTATGCCCCTTTTTACAAGATGCAATATTGGTCTTGGGTGTCCCCAGAATGTGTCTGTGAAGTTTCAGCTCAAAATACCCCACAGATCATTTATTATAACACGTTGAAAATTACATTTTTGGGGCGTGTCTAAAAAAGAGCTGTTTTTGGTGTCATATCACTTTAAATGCAAATGAGTTGCATATTCCCAACCCGTCTTCAGAAGAGGGCGTGGCATATACATATCTGCTTTGCATATCTACAGCAATAAACAGCCGGTGTTACAACTAATTATGTGACCTTAATAGGCGCTGTAGTGAGGGTAGGTTTAGGATTAGGATTGGGTTTAGGAGTAGGTTGGATTAGCTCAATAAAGTGCCTACTATGGTCACAGAATTCGGTGGGTCACAGAATTCGGTGCAACACCGGTAGAAGCAACATGAATGAGAGTGAGATAACCGGTGTTCAGCCATACATGTTTGAACCAGAGTCTGACACAGATGAAGAAGAGACTCCGGCAGAAGAAACACCTATGAGAATGAACCAGGACGTCTCTGAATGGTTATCTGATACGTTTATGTAGTTGCAGAGTTTTGACAGCCCATTTGCAAAGACGGATGAGCGACACACATACACACAAATACTTTGATAAAGTTCGCTATGCGCTTCAATGAACCAGGCACACAAAAAACGATTAAAATGTTAGCTAAGTACTATAACGACATGACATTTATGTGAGGGATACTGTCACGTCATGTTCAAATATTTCTTCTCATACAGGTGCTCATGTGGCAAATGTGAGAGGATGCCTACAGAACCAGAGAATATAACATTATGCTGCATTTATTGTTTTAATGTCTTGTCTTTACAGATAACATACACAGTTTTTCAAGACAATCGCCTTTAACACTGTTATTTACAAACATGTGGTTATACAGTATATAAACAAAGTTAAAAGTAGATGACAGACATTTGGTCTCTAAGACAACAATAGCTTTAGCCACATTTGTTGTGGAACTGGATAACAGGCACATCGACTGAAATGGTGATTTACTCAAAAATCATAAAAAATAAACAGTGTAACACTTACTTACATCGACTCAGTCAATGGCCGTGGGCGGGGCCTAAACATTGTGATGTCACAACGCTAGGAGAATCAAAATGGCATGCCTAATGAGACTGTTTTTTTTTTGTTTTTTTTAATGGGGATTAAAAAGTAAGGAGTGGGTGGATTTTTGTCATTGTAGGGTGGTTGTGTTCACACACTGATGACACACATTTATGTCCAAACACCATGTAAAAGTGGAATAGGTGCCCTTTAATTCTGCTACAGTTACTACTGTAACTAATTGTAAATAATTATAATTAACTGTAACTATTTATATACATTTCCCTTTTTAGCTAATTTGCTACATATATATATATATATATATATAATTTTTTTTTTCATGTCATGACTGCTTAAGACACTGTCTTTTATTCAACATTCATGTTAAAACTATTATCAAACTATTCTCTACCCAACAACAAAACAGTCTCAATTGGCGACAACAGTAAGGCCTAACGTAATCATAGTGTTGAGGAAATTGTGCTACTCAATAGAAGCACTCCAATTTTACCATTGGTCTGTTTTGCCTTACCAGTTTAATTATTTATTGATGTTTCAGAGAGCAACTTGTGATGTTTAGACCCAAACTTGAACTTCGTTAAGCAGCAAAAGACTAAATTCATATGCACATGCTGCTGTTTCTGCTCTCCTCTGTTCCCGTTTGTATGAATGAATGTGAATAAAACACAGGTTAGGGTGATCAGATGTCCCCATTTCCCAGGGACAGTAATGGTTTTTGGTGTCCTGTCCAAATACACTGGCAAATACACTGCAAAAGGCCCAACCACCTTGTTATACACAAACACTGTACACTTACTTGCGCTGTGAGTGTTACACTGAATGGAATCCTGCAACTTTCCAAAAGATGTCATCCACATAATTTCCGGCACACTCAGTGCCGAATTCACTCACTTCTTTTCATTCAGTCATTCAATTGACTATATTAGTGGAAATATGTAGGAAATAGTGAATGAGAGCATATAGGGGGTGATTTCAGATTCCAGCCATAGTGCAGTATGACCATGCCATTAGTTTCAAGATGGTGGTTCCAGTTTTATTATTCCATCCAGCGGTCTCTCTCATCCTTACCCTTTCACTTTCTCTCTCACATTATCATTCATTTTTTCGCTGTCTCTCACATTGGCTAATCACCAGTGCTAACATGATAATGCCATAACTCAGTTGCTGTCAAATCATGTGCAGAGCGCTATGATGAGCAGCAGTTGAGCTGACGATCAGAGGGGGGAAGATGGTGGTCTGAGCAGTGTTATTCAGCAAAGTGCTGAAACCAAGAGTTCAAGATTTTGTGTCAAATGGTCTTGTACTCACAACCCATCCAAGGATCATGTATCAACCCTATCAGAAGCCTTCTTCAGCATCAGATTTTGTCCTTGATGTCCATGTTTCTAGTAAATATAAGCATACTACACTCAGGAAAAAAGGTACAAAAGCTGTCACTCAGGTGGCATCCTTTAAAAGGTTCATTAAAGTACTAAAATATATTATCTTTAGATACTAATATGTACCTTTAAGGTACTAATATGGACCCTTTAGGGGTAAACAAGGTACAAAGGTGTACTGTCAAAGTGTAAAGAGTCAGATTCCTTGTCCCTGAAACAAAACAAAATCTGTGGTGTTTTGTGTGTTTACCCCCTTTTTATGATACACAACATTTATTCACAGTGCACGTATACCCTTGGCACAAAGATGTGTGGTTTGATGGTTTAATCAAAGCGAAACAATGAGCTGACATTTGATTGGCTGCTGTTACAGAGGGCTCTAATCATGATTGGCTGCTGATATAAGTTTAACAGAGAAGGGCAGGCATTCTGTAATCATCCTCGCAGCTGGTCAGCTGGTCAGCTGGTCAATCTCCACGTGTCTGTTAGTCTCTGTCCCTCACTGTCTCGCTCTACTTTTCTCTCTGTACCGCTGAAGGGTATCAGTCGATATTCCCCTGTTCCTCTCTCTCTCTATCTCCATGTCTCTTGGAGCAGGACCCCAGATGAATGATTGCCCGGGCTGAAAGTACATGTTTCTCAAGGACCTCTGATGGGCAGTGGATAATAAAAATGATGTTGAGGCAAGAGGAAGTGTTCTCTTGGCCCCTCCCCTCTCATAATCATGGTCCTACTGGGCCATTTTCATTTATTAAATCCCTTATATTCACAATTGATTGCTTCTGTGCGTTGCTCACAATTCAAAGTCACTGAATGTTTGATCCCTTGCTACATGCTAAGTTAATGCTAGTACTGTATGAAGGAAAGTTATTCTTTCTTGGCCAGGAAAATAATCTTTCCTTGAATTGATCAATTATTATATTGTCTGCTCGGTGGATGGACAGATCAAATAATTGTAATATTGATTCTGCTACAGTTAATTCTAAGATCTAATCTAAATATTTATTATTAATCATAACCAGTTATAATTAGTCATAAATATTTCCCTTTTGAGCTGATTTACTTCAGATTTGGTGGAGAATGCAGGCACATTCAGACTTGGTTTGTGAGCAAACTCAGTATCAATTTATTTGTGTTCTTATATTATGCACGCTTAGAGTGAGACAAGTCGCAACGCAAACTCACTCTTTTGATTGGATGGTTCAAATCCACCTCCAGTACTGTATTTTAACAGCCTCTATTTGTCTAACATTTAGTCACTGTTAATTGTTAAAGTAAACTGCAGTTCATAATATTAAAATTGTTCTCTAAAGACGAAGAAATCTCTTTACAGTACATTTTAATATTATCAAAATCGCCTGTTGGAACGACAAAATCTTCCTGCATTGCGATAAAGATTGGTTTGAGCGATGTTCCTCTTATCATCTTTTAAAGGCCTTATCTGATAGTATCGCTAGATTGAAGTCATTGCGAAGTTCCAATTTCATTTAACTAGACGATCTAACTCCCTGCATAAAAATAAAATTATATATATATATATATATATACGCACTTTTTGTGTGTACTAGCACTTTATGTTGCCGGTACTCAGGGTCTGGGTGATTATATATGATCCTATAATATTATTAGAAAGGACACTATATAAATCACACTACCCAGGCGGAAACACCTATAATCTCAACCAATCACGTGAATGAATGCAAGCCGAGTGTGGGGTGCGAGAGCATGTCAGGGGAAGCGCGCAGAGTAGTAGAATAATAATTAATTATTGATTACTAGTTTGAATCAGTACTTTAAAAAGGAAAATAATATCTTAAAATTAAAAGAAGCAGGCTTTTGCGATCACATCATTTTAAACCGGTAAACTCCTGCAAAGTCCAAGGATCTAGTAAACGAATTCAAACATTAAGTTCTAAACAGCCTAATGAATATAAAACACAGCCGATTTCATCAGCGACTGTGGAAAGAATAGTGACTTACGTCCAGATGTCAGTAAAATTTATATTTTCAGCATGTATTTGGCTTAAATGCAAGAGTGTTTTATAATGAACGCTGATTATGGGGTGGTCAGAGATTTAGCGATTCTGAATGGATCCGTTTGGTATTGCAGCTTGACTTGTGCTAACTTGTACTGAAAACTTTTATTCAATTATTGATTGATTGATTGTGGCACTATACATACATTGTGAATTATTAAAAAGTATGTATTTATTCAATATAAATAAACAGATAAATACGGCACTTCTCTTTTTCCACTTCAAGCACTTTATATATATATATATATATATATATATATATATATCATTATATTATATTAAATACTTTTATGCTCCCAGTGACTGCCTTTATTTGATCAAAAATCATCAAACAGACCGTGCATAGAGCATATAATTACTATAATTGCAGACTGCTAACGCTGTAAGGACTTGCATTGGCCTTTTCGTGCTGTCCCTCTCTCCCTCTCTCATCTCCCACATGGAACAGGAAGCAGCAGAGCTGAAGCTCCAGGCTGAGGAGGCTCAGAGAAACCTGGTGCTTGCTCAAAGTCAACTGGACCAGCTAACGTCGTTGACTCAGCACCAGCACAGGACGGCGGATGAAAAGGACCCAGAGCTGCAGGAGGAAGTAGAGAGACTCCAGAAAGCCTTAGCTGATCTCCGTGTAGACACAGCACGCCGAGAGCAATAGGAAAAGGACACCAGAGAGGAACTAAGGGAAAAACTCCAGCAAGCCGAGGCTCTCCTGATGAGAGCAGAGACTGAACTCAAAGAGAGAGACGCCAGAGCCAAGGCCTGCGAAGGCCACCTGCGAAGGCCACCTGCAAAGTTCCCGGGCTGAAGTCAGTGCCCTGGCCCAACAAAGATACGATTTAAAAGATGAACTTGATACGGTTCACCGGGAGCTTAAATATGCATATAGACTGCAAAGTGACTCTGAAAGGGAAATGCACACCACAGAATTTCCCCTAACCAGCAGATTGATACCTCCTAGTCAAGGATTCCCAGTTCGAAAGGGGGGTGAGAGCCCACTGCTCAAGACATCACCTGCCAGCATCCCAGAACCCCCAGCAGCAGCAAGGGGGTGGGAGCCTTTCCAAAGTCTGTCTTCCAGTCACAGTGTGTCACTTAAAGACTTGGATAAGCTGGCTAGAAACATTCCCACTTTCACTCCAAACCCTGCAGGAGGACACAACGTGCACACCCACTTAAAAAACATTGACTTTCACTTGCAAACGGTTGCCAATGTTACCACACGAGACAGACTCTATCTACTTAGGATCACTGCCAGCCGTGAGGTTAGGAGCTTTCTAGACCGGCAGCCAGAAACGGTCAAAATGGATTACCAGCAACTGCAGCAGGCTTTGATTAAGGAGATCTCTGACCCAGAGTCAGAGCAAGGACTGATTACTGCCATGGACCTTAAACAGGGCAGACAGGAAACCAGACAGGCTTACTACAACAGACTCAGACAAGCCTACTTTGGAGCACGGAACGAGCCAGGAATGGAACAGGATTTCAACTTCAAAGTTCTGTTCCTCCGGAACCTGCACCCAACAGTGAGTCACCACTTAGGGGTTCTGGCTTGCCCACGGACTATGCCCAAGATTTGGCCTATAAGGCCTATTCCAAACAAAGGACTGCTTCTGAAAAGACAGGGAAAACCCCCACAATCTATCCTGTCACTAATCAGAGTTCTGAACTTGCTCTAGAGGGCGCCGAGCCAAGCCACACTGACAAACCTGTCAACACAATGTCAAGGTCCTTCCCAACCAGCAGAGAGCAGCATGGCCATGGTGGTGCCCATCCTAAGCTGGAGCCTTGTGAGCGGGCACCGCCGTCTCGCGGAAACTGAGAGCGGGCACCGCCGTTTCCGAATCCTTGTGAGTGGACACCGCCGTTTCCGAATCCTTGTGAGTGGACACCGCCGCTTCCGGAGCTTTGTGTGCGGACACCGCCGCCTCAGAAGGATCGTGAGCGGGCACCGCCACCTCAGGAGGATCGTGAGCGGCCACCGCCACTTCGAGAACATCGTGAGCGGGCACCGCCGCTTCGTGAGAACTGTGAGCGGACCCTGCCGCCTCGGGGGATCTGTGAGCGGGCACCGCCGCCTCGGGAGGATCGTGAGCGGGCACCATCGCCTGCCTCACCGACATCAGCGGCGGATCCTCCACGCTGCGTCTCAGCCCGGGATTTTCAAAGAATGAGCCCCAGAACCTGTAAGTGGCCGGCACGACCTGAGGAGGTTCTGGAACGGCAGCCCAGACTGGGAGGGGGGCACCCTCCAGCAGTTCCACCTCCCTTAAATAGATGATGTGATCGACCATCTCCCAATAGGACCACGTATCTAGCTCCCCCAGCTCCTCCCAGTTGACGGGCTCGTCCAGGCCCGCTAGAAACAGGTGGATGAGGGTGTTCTCCTCAAGCCCTAGCCCCTGGCCTGCATCGAAGAGGTCCTCGGCGTACAGCCCAAAGGGGCGATTGTCCTGTGGGCAGGGATGTGGCCCATTGGCAAAGGTATGGGTCCTCGGTCGTCCGGGAGCTGGGTATAAAAATATCCCCATCGCCGCTGAGTCTTCAAATGGCTCGTTTGTACTGTCACGGTTCGAAAGAGGCGAAGACTCAAGTGTAAGCAGATGGGGTGTCTTTATTTATTACACACAACAAACAAACAAAAACACAACTGAAACCACCCCGAAGGGGAAAAAAAACAGAATAACATAAGTGCTCACCACACATAAACTGAGCGCAGGGCAGCCACAAATCAAAGGCGTGATCCGACACCTATGTGAGACAAACGAGCCCAGAACAAGAAAACACAGGGAGCTTATAAGGGAGAGGCAATTAGGTAAAACAGCTGGAACAAATTAAATCAATAATAAGGTAATGAGAGAACAGGTGAGTGGAGTGAAGGTAACGGAGTCCGGTAGGATGTGAAATGGCGACCTCTGGTGGTGAGAGGGAGAAACACCAGACAGACCCTGACAATATGGTCCTTCAGAAATCATTCTAATATGCATATAAACATATATTATTATCATGTTGAAGTTCAAAAGCACAGTATTTATTTGAAATATAATTTTTCTAACAATGTCTTTATGGCCATATGTCTTTTAATTATTTCAATTATTTTATTTAACTTAAAAATGTTTTCATTTTAAACAAAACATAGCAGTTTTGTAATCTGTGATATACTATCTCTTAGTAAAATTGATAAGAAAGTAAAACTTTTTTTTTCTTTCTACTGGCCAATGATAATCCTCAGAGAAGTAAGTAACTTTCTTAACTTTCTTTCTTAAATGTGTGGCTACTTATATGTAACTATAACATTGTATATACTCTATATTTTAAATGTTGTGAGACCAGTACATTTTCATCTCTTTTACGTGTTATAAGAATACTATTAAAAAGTTTCTAGTCTGACTAAGGCAGACTGAGCTTTAAAAAAATATTTAATAAACTCTGCTCATTTCTTATCATCACATGGTCTCTGCATCTACATCTTGGTTAGAGTTAGCGTGTCAACAAATTCAACACTTTTAGTATAAGACAGTAAAGATATCCTGGTAGAGAGAGATCTGGTAAAGTAAATGAAATGGATCTACAAAATATGTGTGTGCCAGTATCCATGTGGAGATATGTAGATCTAGTTCTCAAAAACAAGAAAAAGCCTTTCCATTGGAAGCAGGGACAGGCCAGTGTGTGGGTCGAAAAAGAGAGATAGAAGGAGGAATGAGGGAAGTTCTGGGACCACAGAGGATTGGGTTTGCAGACGCGGGGCTCTCCGTATGTCGGTGTGGGATTAAACGCAAAATGCTCTTCAAATCCAATCCACTAATGCTGTTTTAAAAAGGGCAAATTTATACTTAAACACTACACAGCCAGACCGCTGGTGGTCTTACTTTGATTGGGCCTTGCCCAATTTGATTAACTAATTTCTCCTTTAAGAGGATGCATATACATATCCAAATGACATAAAGTGAGATTCATGAATGAATGAATGAATTAATTAATTCCATTTAAATTTTCTGTGCATCAAATTTCCAACCCATTTATATAATGTAACATACCATTGTGTATCAGAAAAAAAGAATCAAAGCACAACTTAAAAAAAAAATAATAAAAAAAACCCGGGCCAGGGAAACAAACATTTTAGTTATTAGCATTTTTTTCAATTATGCATAAGACAGATATATGCACATTAAAAAGATGAAACTCAAATGCTCATTAAATTTACATAGAATGGCATCTAAACAACATGGCACTCGTGCACAAGCTTTTTTAATGGACTCTGATAAAACCGCATTAAAAATCAGGAGCTGGAGTATCTGTGCTCATAGAATCACTCTTTATCTTGCACAATCACCCTTCAAAAGCCAAATTAATATAATTGACTTTTAATTAATCCCCTTGATATTTGCATCAGCACATCTGAGCAACAGGTGTTCTGTTTTGAGCCTGTGCATTATTTAAAGCATATTAAAACAGCGGGTGATTAAGGTGCTCACATCTACGTGCTAATGTCAAATAAAGGTGGTAAAAGTGACAGCCTGTTGTGTTTTTCTTTCTTATTTCTTATTTCTTCCCTTTTGTCTCTGTGCTATTCAAGAGACTAGAAAAGACATTGTATGCTGCTTTGAAATATTGATTCTGTTAGTAAGAATCTAATGTTGAATGAATTACTATTTGATTCAATAATTTAGACATTAGACACTTCACATTTGCGCCCTCAAAATTCTCAAAATTCACCATAAAATCCAGTAAGCATTAGCTGCTTTCTGTATACACTGATAGTCTGTACATTATCTGTTTTATCAGCAATGTACTTAATACCAGCTATGTTTTATTGCACAAGCATGTAACTGAGTCATCAGTGTCCCATTGTCTACTTGATCAAAGCCTTGCAAGTGGCCGAATTTGTGTTTATGTTATACCAATTCGCAACACAGAAACTAGGGAATGGAATGAAACAGCATGTGTTTCAGTGTCTTAAACTCTATTGCTACGGATGTGTTACCATGCCAACAAGGTCATCTGTGTTAAAAGCATCCGCGAGCAGCACTTTCACTGTGATTGACAAGTCAGGGTCAAAAAGTCAATGTTATTATGTTATTACGTATCAGGTAGGTTAATATAAATACCTCAACTCGACGGTGGAAGCAGACAGAACGGAAATCCTAATATCGCACTCATGAGTGGCGAGAGCTCTGGTGCCATAGAACGCTATATAAGTTGTCCAAATGCATTTGTATCTTCACTGTTGGTCTGTGGAGGTGATGCCACAGATGGTAGAATGAGAGAGGAGAAAGTGAGAGAGAAAGGTGTAGTCGGTGCTTTGATAGGCACGTCTCATTTCTGTGCCGACAGCTTTGTCAATAGCCCTAGGACGCCTACCTCTCCCCCTCCCCTCCCTGTGATTGACAGCCAGCAGGTGGCGGCTGAATGGAGTTGTCAGGAATGCTGCTGATCAGCCGCACGTTGTTGTTAACGATGGAGGAGCGGCCCGGCGCGGCTGCCCAAGGTGATCTCTTCTTTTACGAGCGACAGACGCCCGCTGTGTATCCCCACCTCACCACAGGGTTCCAGTCTAACACTGCCATTCATATCTAAGAAAGAGAGAGTCTATCTCTCCTTCATAGGACAGAAGGACTCTCGCTGTCTCATAACAATGTTACATGATGAAAAATGAAGGAGACATTATCAGTTTATTCAGCTTAGACACTGTCTAAGAGCAGAGAGAGAGATGTTAAAGGTGAAGTGTGTGATTTCAGCACCACTAGTGGAACTGCAAACATAATAATTATAATCAAACAAGTTTCCCAAAAACTCCATTAATCAGATAAACAGCTCCACCACAAATGGCTAAGAACTAGAATTCAAAAGAGTATTTAAAAAAAGCTATACAGAATTCATCAATGAAGCAAATTTTGACTTTGTTCGGGACCTGAAAAGAGCTAAACACTAAAATAAAAAAAAATAATAATTGAAACTTCACCCTAAAGAAAAAAAAAATTGTCCTCATATGACAGGAATACAGTTAGCTTTGAATTTAATGTTACCACTTCAGGTCAAAGGTAAAATCTGTTTCATAGCTAAACCTACTTTGATCAAAACAATGCTTTACCTACAGCAATAAATAAAATGATAACAGCTATGATTTAATAAATAAAATATTATAGCTATGCGAGCTAAAGCTGCAAAATACAAATGTACTGTACATTTGATTCTAAACCATCGAGTACCACACCTTTGACCTTTGACAGGGACCTGAAAAGAACAGAACACCCATGACAATACACGGGACTGAGATGTGCATACATTAACAAATTACTTGAGCGAAAACATTCAAACATCTGTATCTTTCAGTATTAGACTCAATCTTTATTTTTGTCTCTCAATTGAACAGCTTTTTTTTTTTTTTGATAACGACAATGAGTGGAGCTGGAGATGTCTGCCTCTGTTAAATGTGTTAACTTGTGTCTAAATGAGTGCATAATTACATATTAATTAGCGGTACTTAAGGACGTGTTTAAGTTACATCTGTTTTAATTACCTTGGCTAATCATATGATAGCAGATTTTTCTTGCACTGTATGCAAATGGGAGTCACCTCCTGTCTACTGAGTTTTCTCCTGATTAGCAAGACACCTAGAATCCCACTGCAAATGAATTTACTTAAAGAAGCAGATTATTTTATAACTCTGCACCATACTATCTACTACCACATTGCGATGATAAGAACAATGTTACTGTTCAACACTGGAGTGTGTCTTGGGCCAACAAAGGACTTTGCAGTAATTATGCAAGTTGTCTCCCCAATCTCATGCCCGTCAACAGACTTCCTGCTTCTCTATGAAATGGTCATTATCACAGACAGAAATAGGTATATAAATTCAGTGTTAATGAAAACGTCAATTAGCAGGCTGTTCTGTCAGGTGATGCTACTTTGGCCTTACACACAGTTCCCAAAATCCACAGCTCTGAAAAATGACACCAACCCCTTCATACACACACACACACACACAGTCACACTTGCCTTGTATTCAGACAGCTGCTTAGAGGTGACACATTCTCCATCTCTTGTCTGCCTACAGACTCTTTGTTTATATTAAGACGAGAGAGAAAATTATATCTCAAGCACTTACACACATCCACAGGGTTCTAACACACAATGATAGTATCTTAAATAAATTACATTTAAACAAATAAAGAAATAAATAAGCACACACATAATTTGATGTGTATAATCTAGTAATCAACCCTAACATATGTTTCTCATTAATTGTGTGTGTTTTTTTTTATTTTTTTTATACAGATGTCATTATTGACTTTCTTTCATTTTGTTGTTCACATGTTTAGGTCATTAATCAAAATGAGACGGGCAGATGAGGAGGGGACAGAACATGATATCTAACATATCTTACCAAGGGCTCAGATCAGTCTAACCCTCCTCAACGCACTGACATAAATCACCAAAAATAGAAAAAAGAAAATGATTACAATTACTGCTCTCACTTACTGGCTTCTCGACACTTGATAGAGAAAATAAATGCTCGAAGCCTCCAAACGTGCGCACGTACACACGCGCTGACACCCTCAAACAAACATCTGTGGAGGCGAGCGTAATGGCAGAAATAAAACGGACAGATTTGCACCAAAACGTCAATAAAAGGAGGATGTATTAAAAGCACATTTGAAATTCTAAGCAGCGCCGGGCCTCATTTGGAGAAGTCTGGGTCCTGCACTTTTAAAAGCATGGGATATAAATCAATTTTGGTGGCTGCTCATACTGAGACCTCAATAAAAATAGATGAATGTAGCTCACCCTGGACACATTTTTCAAGTCTCTGAGCCATTCTGTAGCCATAATTATGATTTTGATTGTTCCTGACCACTTAACACATGAGGAGTAGAGGAATGAGCTTGAGTTTGTATGAAATCACAACTACGTTTTTATGTCCACAAAAAGCCATGTCAAAATGGGTGCATCAAGCAAAAATGACTTTATTTGTGTGACAAAAATGAGTATTTAGTATGCAATAAACACTAAATGAAAAACAAAACTGAGACAAGAGAGGGCATGATTGATTTCTACACCTATTTTCTTCCTCTTTCTGGTCAATAACCCATCAGACAGATGACAGGTGGAATTGTCTGTTGACTCTTTAAGTGATTGGAGCCCTTCAGCACCGTCCGCACACCCCGAACAGAGCCTTAATGATGGACACCTGCACAATTTCAAACAAGCTGGTCGATGTGGATAAAAGGAACACAGTAAACACATCTAGACAGTCACAACTCAACTGCCCCTTTAAAGACACTCTCGTAACACTCTACTAACAACGCCGATGCATTTCATTTGCCACTCGCCTGTGTTACAGACTCTCCCGAAATCACACTGTGTTGAACAGATCTGTTTATTAAGCTTTGTTTTTTACCGCTAGCGTATTAATGGTGTATAATTATAAATGTCAGATTGCTGTTCCCCTGTGCAGTACACAGACTGCATGCCAGTGAAGCCACAAACTGCAGCATTCTACCCCATTGCATCTGCAATAATTAGAGATGGAGGAGAACATCTGGCGTCTGTGCTGTGATAGAAAAGAGCATTCTGTCCTTTAATGGATATCTGCAGGCCAAACAGATCTTATTTTTTTTATCTCGCAGAGTTAACTCTTCACACGCCAGCTGCTCGGCTAAGTAAAAAATACTGAAGAAAGGGAGCGAGTGGCGTTCTCTTTAATTATGCTGTCGTTTTATAGGGTCCAGAGCACATGGTCCATGGGGGGGACATTTTGGGGTTCTGAAAAGCAAGAAATGCAGAAAAGTATTTAGCATTATACATGGAGCGTTACAATAAACGTCTGGATTTGGTTTAGCTTAAACGTAATATGCCTGTTTATGCGGCGTATATTAATAAAATATTCCGAAAAAAAACAATATGCATGCAAAATACCATTAAGCATTTTCACCTTAGAACCATATGGAGAATTTATGTGGTTTAAACTCACAGACTCTCAGAAAATAAGTACAAAACTATCATTCGGGCCATAACCTTTCAAAAGGTTCTAATTTGCACACTTTAGGCACTAATGTGTATTTTTAAAGCACTAATGTTTACCCTTTACGAGTAAATATGGTACAAAGATGTACCTTTTAGCTTTTATACCTTTTTTTTTTCCTGTGAGTGTTGTATCAATTGTAGCGTCTCCTCATGTCCATTAGTTTAGTAGGTGCGAGTGAGCATGTTTTCTGGTCTCTCTTGCTGGTGTAATCTGAGCATGCTCAGACTGTGCTCACCAAAACTAATGCTGCGAGACTGTGTGAGAATATTTTCACTGCCAGAAAAGCAAAGATCTTAACAGAGCTAAAAAAAAAAAGATGTGCAAATATAAACAGGGAGACACAAGTGCACTGAATTTAAACTCAAAACCATCTGAACAAAGGCACACAGAAACATGAATTGTGAGTAATTATGGGAATTGTAATGCACAACGGTAATTAGACACAAAACCACACCTGATTCATGTGATGGCTATCACACTAACACCTCACGTGTAGGTCTCGGACTGGCTCTGACATTATCTTTTGTAACCACACCCGATGCATGAATATTACGCGATGTCTGCCATATTAATAAAATATTCCAAAAAAAAACAATATGCATGCAAAATACCATTAAGCATTTTCACCTTAAAACCATATGGAGAATTTATGTGGTTTAAACTCACAGACTCTCAGAAAATAAGTACAAAACTATCATTCGGGCCATAACCTTTCAAAAGGTTCTAATTTGCACACTTTAGGCACTAATGTGTATTTTTAAAGCACTAATGTGTACCCTTTACGAGTAAACATGGTACAAAGATGTACCTTTTAGCTTTTATACCTTTTTTTTTTCCTGTGAGTGTTGTATCAATTGTAGCGTCTCCTCATGTCCATTAGTTTAGTAGGTGCGAGTGAGCATGTTTTCTGGTCTCTCTTGCTGGTGTAATCTGAGCATGCTCAGACTGTGCTCACCAAAACTAATGCTGCGAGACTGTGTGAGAATATTTTCACTGCCAGAAAAGCAAAGATCTTAACAGAGCTAAAAAAAAAAAGATGTGCAAATATAAACAGGGAGACACAAGTGCACTGAATTTAAACTCAAAACCATCTGAACAAAGGCACACAGAAACATGAATTGTGAGTAATTATGGGAATTGTAATGCACAACGGTAATTAGACACAAAACCACACCTGATTCATGTGATGGCTATCACACTAACACCTCACGTGTAGGTCTCGGACTGGCTCTGACATTATCTTTTGTAACCACACCCGATGCATGAATATTACGCGATGTCTGCCATATGAATGAATCGCTTTTTTTTTGGTCCTACTGGTGCTAATTATGGCGAGCTGATGAAAGTCTACCTATAAGACGAAGGCGCCTTAATGAACATGAGCGGTAATTAAACAGGCTGGTAACACGACCCTCTCCTGCTGAGGGAGTTTCAATAATGACAGGGGAGCGTGGATATGGAAAATGGCCTGCAATTCGTAAAAAAGAATATAATTGGGCGACCGCAGGCTCAAATGACGGCCTTTGCCAACTCCTGACAAAACAGGCATAATTAAGAGCTTGCAGCCTCAGGAGGGGCCTGCAGGGGCTGATCTCTGAACAGCAGTGGAGGATTAGAGCAATGAGAGACCTGCCCCTACACTAACACTAACATCACAGATCACCTGTTTAAACTCACAGAGCAGGGTTAAATACAGATACATGAGGTCATGTTAAAATGAGAACGTATTGTAATATACAGTGTAGGGCTGTCAAAAAAAAAAAATCGAATTTCGAATATTCGTCGAATTTAAAATAAAAATCCACATTCAAATGCAAAAATGTTGCATTCGAATTTTAGGTGTGCATCAGGCAGCCTTATCAGCGGCGCACGAGATGCGATGACGATGTAAGTGTCATTGCATTTTAATGTTTTTGTTAACCTATCCAGTTGAAGGCACTAGATGCTGCTGCGTTGTTCATTAAAAATATAGCGGAAAAAGAGAACATCAATGCGGAGAAGATCTTGTTTACGTCAAAACTGAAACCAAGCCGTTCACACAGAACGCATATTTCACGCATTTTCTAGACGGACATCTATCA
>NW_015631718.1:877597-877922 GCF_001515625.1 Sinocyclocheilus rhinocerous
AAGGCGTACTGTTTCCTAGTGGTGGGAGCTCTGGACTGGAGTATAGTCTCAACAACCTCAGTTGAGAGACCAGATGCTAGGAGCTGTGCCCCCTCAGGGGCCATGTCCACAACTTCCATAACTCCGGGCGGGGGTGAAGAAAGGTGCCCCCCGCCTGAGAGAGGAGGTCCCTCCTGATCGGAATCTCCAGCGGAGAGCCCTCGAGGAAGGACACCAGGTCCGAGAACCATACTCGGGACGGCCAGAATGGGGCTACTAGCAACAGACAGACCCCATCCCGGCGTACTCTCTCCAGAACTCCCGGGAGCAGAGCAATCGGGGGAAA
>NW_015631718.1:878040-884773 GCF_001515625.1 Sinocyclocheilus rhinocerous
ATATTCTTTTGAATGCTTGTGGACTGACAGACAACAGTAAATAGACTGACACATACACAGAGCGCTACTGAAGAGCAGAAGCTAACTTGTGCTCTGCCGGATGCGCTTTTATACTTCCTGGCGCTCACGTCACCCCGCTCGTGACGTCTCGCTGCTCCATTGGACTGATTTTACACGTGCTTCAGAACGCGGTCACGCAGGGGCGTTCCCAAAGCGAATCTCGACGCAGCTCGAGTTCCTGAAGGGGAACTGAAATTATGCATTTTAAATTCGAATATAATTCGAATTTTGATAATATTTAAGTACAAAATTCGAATTTCGTTTTTCAGCCATTTTGACAGCCCTAATATACCCACTGTATAGTTTAAATTTTAAAAAAAATAAACGATGAAAAGAAAATCTGTTGATACATTAAGTCATTATAAATGGAATGCTGCAAACTGTATATTGAGATAAAAAAAAAATAGATAAATATTATTGGAGTACATTTGACAAGAAATTGCTATTTAAGTTTTTCTACTTAAAAATTTCACTGTTACACTAAATGAATATGCACATAGATAAAGTGGACTATACAATGTTTTCAATGTTTTTAAAAGTCACAGAAACAATAACAAAAGAAACACATGACACTCCAATAATCAATTAATATAGATACTAATGATATTATTTCACACTGTGCATAATAAATAGTATGTTTTTAGTTTTTTTTTTTTTAAGAGAGAGAGACAGAAAAAAAACTCTCTGTAAATTACACTATACCTTGTGATTGACAGCAACAACACAGTAGTCCGTCTGTGATTTAAATACATTTTGACTTAACTTTCTGTTAAATTTTAGTTTAGTTGAAAATGCCAGAATTATAATATTCACCTTTCTCCCTCCTTGTTTTTTTTTTTTTTAGAATGACCTATAAATTAATAAAATATGACTGGAAGGTTTTATTAGTTGTGATGCAGACCTCCCAACTTTGTGCTAGGAGAGGGAAAATATGAAGGGTTATAGAGCGAACAATCTCTCGATAATTAACAGGAGGATAAACAAAACATAAATTTGGATATTGCATTTATTTGGACTACCACTCAAATATGCGTGAACCACGCAATTTTAATTAAAAGATAAATCTATGTGACACTCTGCCTCAGAGTTAATTATTCAGTGTTGTATAATAAAAATAAAGCCTATTAAACATGCCACACACTGTATTTCTCCATTAACAGTAAAACAAGCATGCATTGGGGACGTTTTAGATTCAAGGGCTGTGTGTTGTGTTTTCTCTTGTTTTCCATCATTTTCAGCTCTGGGTATATATATGCGCACACACACACACACACACAAGTACATACTGCATTGTATATATTTACAGAGTAGGAGGCATTAAGGCAGATGATTTAATATTTACTGTATGTCAGTGTTAAATTTTTACGATCATATGTTTGCATGTGGCCTGTGTTGATGACTTTGCTCGTCTCAATGTTACAGGTGGTGCTCATTACAGTTTATGAAGGCCATTTGATTTCATTTAGTGCTCTCTTTGGTTCCACACATCAACAGACTATTTTTCAGTTTCACTATCCGTAAATGTTATAGTCAACAGTAGCAGCCATGAAGAACGTAAATGGATTTAAATGCTTTTTGACAAAACAATTAAATGTTTTGTTTTTTTTTCTGTGTATGTTTAATACATTTTATTTTATGCAGTGGTCTGTGCATCTTTATTCATAAGAACTATCAACAAACACTCAACACTCAAAAGCTCTTACTGTTAAAGGAAGTGTGTACATTCACATATTTCAAGTCAGATGACTTATATTTAATCAGTTAAATATGCTTGCACGTTGAAAGTATTTCTAATAACCACAACTTTCAAGACAATAAACACTGTTCCAAAAAAAACCAAAAAAAAAACAATGAAATTAATTAATTAATTAATTTAAAAAATTTCATTAGGAAACAGACAAAAATGAGTGAGACAAAGTAATTTAAGAGGTAGAGGTTTTATTGCGTAAAACACTGGATAAAACCGTACTGCTTCAAATACATTAGAACTTCTAAACAGCAGAAAGAAAACAGCCATTGCTGAAATAAAAACAACTTCTTGATAGTTCATCAGAATACTTCTTGTCTCTTCTTTTGTCAAACAGACGTATTACAATAAATAATGACTAGGAATAATCCTTAAATACAATAACAAGTCATCTAATTGTTAAAAGCATATAAGTAGCAATATAATCCTCTAGCCTCCTCTGCACCTCCTCTGATATAGAAATATTCTTCATTTAGGAATGTTGGACATTATAATGTTCATGATCACATACTATAGCATATTATAGAGAAAGAAAACTGACGTTTTTTTTTTTTTCTTCTTTTCCCAAGAAGCACAATATTGTAGAGCTCTAAAATATGCAAGTGGCTCTACCATTAAAATTATATGGTTACAGGTTATTTTGGAGGAATAGAGTTGGATCATCTCTCTCTCTCTCTCTCTCTCTCTCTCTCTCAATGGTAGGGGAAGTAATGTGAACACTTTAGCACATCAACGTATGGGATGGACAATCACAATACAAAAAATGGAAAGGAATTAAAAAATAAAATAAAATAAATAAAAATCTTCCAGTGTCACTAAAATAATTATTGCCTGTCTCAGAGCTCCAAACATGATCCAATAGGACAGATTACTGGAAAAAGCAAAGAAAAAGTGCTATGAATGGAATGTTTTTGTTTTTTATTTCTTTCTTTTTATTTTTAAGTTGATTTACTATAATATACTTGGAATGCACACACTTACGTACATACAAGAAAAGCAAGCGACTGACAGTCACCAGAAAACACAGTAGTGCGTTGAAACCTCTAAAGCTCAATGCAGTCACAAAGTATGTCTTTAATTTTCAAACATTGCCCCCCTAATAGAGCTTATACAAATAGTTTTATTAAATTTATCAACTTGATTTAAGGCAGTGAGAAATATCCTAATAAAAATAAAAAATAAGTAAACAACAACAACAAAGAACAGAACAAAAAAAAAAAAAAAAAAAAAAACGTAAGTATCTTGATTAATTATCTTGGTTATGGTGAATTAAAGAACCCTTACTTGGAACCTTACAGTTAGTTTGAACTTGTAAAATCTCTGTGCACCACTTCTAGACCACTTCTATCATCTTTTTTTCAACCTCTTTCTATCTTTCCTTTTTTTGTTGTTGAGATGTTGTGGTCTTAGAGCTCTGATAAGGGTTTATGTTTTTATTTACTGCTTAGTGAGGAGTGTGGCGGGGATTTGTGAGTTCTCTAAACTCCTCTTGGTGTGAATAGAGCAGCCGTAAGGCCCTGGGGTTTAAGTGCTGAGCTTCCCTGTGCTGAGCGGAAAGATACTGACTTTCTTAAAGTCTGGATCATTTCTGTTTATCACAAAGCATTAATATCCACAACCCCCCCACCCATGCATTTCTAAACCCCCTACCATACTTATTTACCTTCTAACCCCTGCTAGCCTTCAATGAAAGGAAGTACAATGAAAGTTGATACACTTTATTTTGTTCTTTAAGAGGCTTGATTTTACTGGATCCAAACTGCCAGTGTTGTTAATCTCTTTTAGTAGAGGAACATTCAGGACAACAAAAACACAAAAAATGGGGCCATGATGACGCATATTCAAACATAAAAAAAAAAATAAAAAAATTAAAAAAATCTAAATTGTACAAAATCCATCTGATCTTTTTTTAGGGGGAAAACAAACAAACAAAAACAAATAAACCCATAAATGCCATCCTGAAGTTTACATTACAGACAGGTAGTGGAGAAGTGATTATCTATATACTTCATATCTACAGTGCCTTCATAGTGCTACTTTTTCAAGAGCTCCATAAAAAAGGTAGTCCCACTGTGGGTTAATAAACCCCACTAAAGAGCTATGGTTCCTTCATATTATTTCCAAGTTATGTTTAACAAATAACATATTCAGCCTCTAGGGTACATACGGTCAGTATTTGCCCAAAGTCCATCAGTTAGAAGGGAAGCAGCACCTTCTTCAAGAACAACAAAATTACTTTTTCGTTAAGAGGCGTTGAATGGAAATAAAGCACATTTAATGTGTCTCCGCCATTCTGTTGTGTCACTTTAAGTGATATACAAATAACATCCTACAACTGCACAACAATGAAAAAGAAGGGGGAAAAAACGATCCCCTGATTATTATACAACATTATTAGCCATCTTTTTTTTTGATGGGAGAAAGACAAGAAAGGAGGGAGGAGGGGAATGAAAGAGGTTGAAGTGCTACTCGTCATCAGACAGGTCTGAAGCTGACCCTTCTACGGCCCGGCTGCACGGGCGACTAAGGTTTCTCCTGACGTTTTCTGAAAGAGAGGGGAAATGGGGAGGGGAGGGGAGGGGGGTGGTGAATGGAAGTAGTGTGGGAGGGGGTTGAATTGATTTCCTCTGTGATGACAGCTCCAGTCAGGCTGGCACCAAATACCCAACCCCCCCATTTCACCATCCACATCCCTCCGTCCGCTCACTCCATCCCTGTGCGTCAATGGCGCTGGGCAAATGGCCACTGGCGGTGTCATGTTCTTGAAGGGTGTTCTCAACAGCTCCCCTCCATCTTTCTTTCCCTTCCAACTGTCGCAAAATCGTTGGTGCGGATCGTTTTTCTGATAAAAGCATTATTTTTGGACAAAAGTCACTCTGAGGAATCTTTTTTTAACGTCGTCATTTTTTTCTCCTCTTCAGTAATGTCTCTTCAATGCTCAATTCAGGCAACTCCAATAAGAGTCATGTATTTAGTTGCAGACTCATCAGAAATAGGGTTCAGGTTTCTCTACTTCATCATCTCTATCCTGTGCTTCACAGAATAGTACTGAGGCTGAAGTGTTGTGATTTGGGAGTTTATGATCCCCAACTTAAGGAATACCAGTTCCCTTTCAAGGGAACTTCGAACTGCGTCCTCTAGGGGCTGCTATGGGGGAACACTGTCAGTGTGACCGGTGTCTGAAGCATATATCTAAAAACGACAATAACATTGGCCGGTGACAGCCTATGACGTCATTACCCTGCGCGATCACAGTATAAAAGGGCTCCGGGTGAACACGTCATCCTCTTCTTCGTCTTCACTGACCGTTTGTTTATGTTAGCGTTAAGCTAAACACGACTAGGAGTGCATGCTTCTCGCCAGAGGCTTTGCTCTGATACCTGCAGTTTCACACGGCTCGCGTGCTGTGTGTATGTGTGTGGTGAAGAGCAAGCGCGTTCAGCTCTCGAGGGAGTTGGATGCGCTCAGCATCATTGCTTATTTCTTGTGAGGGATAAGCATGAATTGAACGCGCTCATTTCATGAGGAGGCGGATTGTGCTCATTGTGATGCATTCGCGGGACTACTGATGGGGATGCGAGTATTTCACCATTTACCCGAGTTTGTAGATAGTGTTTGCATGAGTGCGTTTGCCTCTCACGGGAAAAACGATGCATTCGCGGCAGCAGTTTTCATTCGCTCTTGATTTCCGAGGTAATCTAGCGGTTGGGCGGAGCATGTTTAGCTCCCACAGGAGCTGAATGCATGCTGTGCGTTGTGTCGCGGTGAGAACATGGAAAGGACCTGGCGGGAAATTTCTCCCTATCAGTAATTTCCTTTTGTTTATATAGGAAATGTATAGTGTGGATCTGTCTGCAGTTATTGGACAGATGGTTTATATCATGTCCTTCTCAGATAACCACATTATACTGCACTCCGCCTTGAGTAAAAAAAAAAAAGAGCCTTCCATTCCTTCCAGATCTTCATTTGGAGATCGAGGAGGTTTGGAAAAATCCATTCTCGTTCCGCATCCACAGATTCCAGCATACTAGTTATGCCAACATCGAGGGGATGTGTGAGAATGGTTATGAGAAGATGCCACCTGTTGAAGAGACGCTGGCCTGCTATCTTTCCATGGAGGAGACATATTCTCTTAAGGCTCCCTCCCTGCCATTCAAACCTGTTTGAATGGTAGGGCATACGCGGCAGCAGGTCACACTGCAGTCTTGTTGCACACCATGGTGGTGCTTCAGGCTTTTCAGGCTGATCTGCTGAAAGACCTGGATAAATGCAGGGTCTATCCACTATCGAGATAGAGAGCATGGGACCGTGTCCAACTGCACCAGTGGACTGTCTCTTATTGGGCCATGCTGGGTTACCCCTTCTAATCTAGCGCCCCCTTCTGGTCGAGCAGAGGGTTGTCTTTGAGCCTGCTGCTCCCGATTGAGTGGCTGAGGACTTCTGGGCATCTGTGAGCAGATCTCTATAAAATCCATACTATGGTAAGTGCACATGCTAAGCTTCTGTGCACTTTCTAAAATCCACATGGAGGTAAGTGTGCACGCTAAGCACTCTGCACACTTTCTAAAATACACATGGTGGTAAGTGCGCATGCTCAGCACTCTGCGCACTTTCTAAAATCCTGTATGGTAAGAGTTACGCGTTGTCAGCCTTGTTCCCTTTCTCTGAGTTGGCTTAGGCCCCGGTACTCGCCTTGGGCTCCACTCAACTAGTGTGTCTCTGTTGATACATTTTTAAAGCATCGCTCCCCTCACTGTAGAGGGTTATTTCTGAGCATGGTGCTTTCTTCCGAGCGTTCGAATTTTCTCCCCTTCTGAGGAGTGGAATTCCCCGCTTCATGGGCTGCTCTCGTGGTTAGCAGTGCTCCCCTCTATCAGAGGGTTGCCTATGAGCACGCTACTCCTTTTCTGAATTCGGAGTTCTCCT
>NW_015631718.1:885546-892541 GCF_001515625.1 Sinocyclocheilus rhinocerous
GCTTGGTCGTATCCCCTTAAAGGAATCTCTTCCTGATTCCAAGCCTTTGAGCTCTACCCTGGGCCCAGGAGTCCTGGCCCTAACAGGTAAATTTTTTGGGGTATGTAGCTCAGGCCTTTGACCGTAGGGGATAATGTCAATGACAGCCGTCTAACGTCCCAGGGGCAACTCCCTTAAAGCTTTGGTAGAGTTGGTACTTAGTGCTCGCCTGTGGTTTGGCATGCACTCCCCTCAGCATGGTGACGTGGGTATACCATTCCCCATAACGACCCCTAGAGGACGCAGTTCGAAGTTCCCTTGAAAGGAAACGTCTCAGGTTATGTATGTAACCATGGTTCCCTGAGTAGGGAACGAGACACTGCGTCCTCTAGTTTCCCTGCCATGCTTCGGACGCAAGCTTCAGACGAAGAAGCGGATGACGTGTTCTCCCGGTGCCCTTTTATACTGTGATCGCGCAGGGTAATGACGTCATAGGCTGTCGCCGGCCAATGTTATTGTCGTTTTTAGATATATGCTTCAGACACCGGTCACACTGAAGGTGTTCCCCTATAGCGACCCCTAGAGGACACAGTGTCTCGTTACATACGTAACCTAAGACGTTTTTTGGAGAAAATTTTTAATTTCTTAATGTTTTTTTTTTTTTTTACAATGATGCTATGGGAATGCTTGTATGAGCTGGTATCATTATCACTTCAAACCCCTGAAGGTCCTTAGAAATCCCTGGATTGAGTTTTACGCCGCTTCACTCAAGAGATTGAGGAGTATCACCAGAAATACATTCTCCTGTGTTCACCTGGCCAGAGGAGGGAAAATTTCCATCCTCTGAGTTCCCGGAGACATCCGAGTCTATGCGGGAGCGTTTGAAGCGCCGATCGGGATACTGGCTGTTGTCAAAGGGCATGCGGTGAACACACAGCACATGGATCTTCAGGTTACCTTTCTGAGAGGCGCTGTAAGGGCAGTAGCTGCACTGGAATTGCCTCTGACCTCCATGACCTGGAAAAAAACCGACAACATTATCGTCCAGTACAATGTCAGTGAAGATTGTTACACATGCCATACACTTTATCTCAAAAGAATTCAACATTTTGTGCTTGATATTAATCAAAGAGCCCAGATAATTCTTGTGTGTAGTATCTGGTTACAATCACCACAATATGGAAGTTTAATCGTCTGATTCATCAGTATGTATCAAAAGCATGTCCTTGATTCATCCGTGGACAATCTCTGCTGTTCAGATGCAGACGTTTTCTTTGTGCGGTATCCTACAGAAGTTCGAAAGTGCTCTTTTCAGCTTAGAACAAGTACAACTGTTTAAGAGATTGGATCTGATCAAAGGTGCATTGTACACAATGGCCCTTAATAGCCCACACAAGTCTGTTTGAGGAATGCAGATTGCGTGCCTATCATATCTGGCTCTCTTATCGGGCCCATCCACTTAGAGCAAAGCCAGGCACTTTCAGCAATGCGCTACTTTAGAACATTAATAACAGTACATTTGCTCTCCAGTTTTCTCAATTCAATTTGAAAAGCACTAAATCAAATTAACATGGCGGTTTAAAATAGCAGCCGCGATGGTGCGGAGAATGTAAAGTGGCTGCATTAAAGGTGTAGCCGTGACGCAACGTGAAAAATGTAAGCATCCTCAAAGTAAGTGTGCGTACTGTCATCTGCTTGCATATGTGTGTGTTACAAAAAAAAGAAGGATTTATAAGCACTTTGTGTTTGGCTTTGGAGTCTCAGCGGCTTTCGAATACTACAATGTCTGCTGAGGCCTCGCTACAAAGGGGATTGCTACAAGTTTTAGAGCTTTCGATGTTCCAGTTGTCTGATAAGCAATCCGGCGACGCACAATCCCGGCCGTTTCATTCATTCGCACTTTAATTTCACACTCCCTTACATTGCGCTAAGTCTGAGAGGCAGCACATTCTCAAGCCACTTTATATTTACAGTGAACTAGCGTCACCAACTGTAAGTCAGCTTTATTTCTCTATTCTTCTCCTCTATTTTCTTCTCCCCATATTTCGTCTCTTTTCCTGAAGCAGGAAATGTTTAGGCAAACGCAAAGAGAGCTGGGAGCTGTCACAGATTGGTCCAACTGCCTGGAGAATGGAGCGATTTTCAATCAATTTTCAGGATAAACAGAAATAGAAAGACAGAATTAAGAAGGAATATGGAGAGGAGAACATTATGCACACTGTGGCCATGACAGGACAACAGGTAAATGATTAACAGGACTCAGAAAGAAACACAAAAGAAGAAAGCCAATTGACATATAACCTCCATCACAGCTCTGCGTATTCATCCAGAAAAGCTTCCTCCAGCTTCCCTTTTCAAAGTGAGATAATACTGCCCCTTCAGGGTTGCCTATTTGGTGGTCAAAATAATTGTCAACAATGAATCATTTTTCAAGGGGTGTTCTGTGGCAGGGCACATTTTTTCTTATATCAAAAAGGCCATCTCAAAGTGTTTCCCATAATAGTTGCCCCGATTACTTAGAAACTAATTGGGGCAATTTTGGCTTTTTGCTGCACGTTCCTAAATGACAAGAAAAGAAGGGGCAGAGCTGGTTATTTTATGTACAAAGATTACAGTGTGTCATAGTGTGGGTGCCATGCTAGAACACTACAGCATGTTTGTTTTTGAGTGTTTATAGCAAAGTATGCTAACATCTTCCTCAAATTCCTGTCTCTTTTTCTTACTTTAGTGCCCTCAGTCTCTAAAGCATACACACAATATCAATAAACATTTTTGTGTATATTATAGCATTATAACATTAAAAATCAACTTGTAATTTAATCTTAATTAAAATCTAAAAACTAAAATTGCCAATAAGTGATGCTGTTATAATTTATATTATAGGTGAACATGTGTATATGTGAAGCATTACCACAGTGATGGCATCTTTCTTTTTCTTTCTTCCATTCCTCTTTCCAAAGCTCTCCAGTGATTCATATCTACTGCAATTGAGGTGCCAAGTGATGTGAACTAGTATGAAGAATTTTATTTCTCCATTCTCCTTCTCTTTCTCTCCGGTATGTGTCAACCCTTTCCTCATTTTTTTTCACTCTGTTTCCTGAAACTGTGAGTCCTGTGTGAGTAAAATTTCCAATGTACTTGTTACCAATGGTCAATAAATCTTTTGAATGTTTTGTAGCCAAAAAACACACCAGAACACATTTGCACCTCTGTGTACTAAGCTTTGTAAAACAACATATGGAAATGACAGGTGATTTTTATCTTTTCCCTCCTGTTTTTCATACCCCTTTCCATCATTTTCTAACACTGTCTCAAAATAGAGAGAGAAAAAGAGAGAGAAAGAGTTATATTATTCTCAGCAGTGTGCCATTATCACGCCTGCCTAATTAACCCCTGAAGGCCTCATATGTGGAGATCAGAGGGCGAAGGAGAGGAGGAGGAGGGAGAACTGATGACAACACCCACTTCCTGCAAATTCCCCAATATCACTCCATCATTGTCCTTCCTGCCGTCCATCATTCCAAAAATGAAAACAGAACAAAAATAAATGATCACATTTATTCAATCAGTTCACTCGTTTTCTCTGTTCTAGATACACTTTCTTAACTGCTATTGTATTTAGTCTGTATATTTTTAATCGTTATCGTCTCTGAAGACATGTCTCATGCTCCCTCTTGTGGCACCTCCTGTTCTTGCTCTTTCATACTCTTATTTTCATTCTCCTTTTCTTATCTCATTATTCACACACACACACACACACACATTCTAAAAAACAACAAGATGCATTTGAACAGTACGCTTGTGGTAAGCAAGCAGACACAAGCTCACACACACACACACACACACACACACACTGACACTCACACAGACATGGAGGTGCTTTGGCATGTAATCAAAATCAGTCTTATATAAATTCCATCTGATGCCAGAGCTACAATCTGTGAAAGAGTGTTGCCTCTCACCTCTGTCTGTCTGTGAGAAGTCACCCTCTCCAACGCTCAGAAACAAAGATTGTGTACGTGTGTGTGACAGAGAAAGAGCGGGAGAAGGGTGTTGAGGAGGAAAAATGATTAATTTGCAGAATGCTTGTGATTTGCTCATATATTATTATAACAGCTCATCAGCACATGACGAATCCCTTGCCCCACGCAGCAGAAAGAACCTGCAGGGCTTCAGCACTTTTACTGTGTGTGTGTTTACACACCCGAGCATGTGTCCCTGTGTATGCGCGGCATGTCTTTGAAAAAATAATAGCTCATGAGCATGTCATGAATGTCTGTTTCTGCATGTGTGTGACTTTGTGTGAGGGAGAAATTGCATGTATTGCGTGTTGGGATGTTTGTTTGTTTGTTTGTGTGTGTGTGTGTGTGTGTGTGTGTGTGTGTGTATGAATCAGGATTTTCAAATGAATTGGTTAAATTAATTATTCAATGACTGCCACATAAAGACAGTCACTTGTTTCATTCTTGAGTGAATCATTGTTTTAAACAAATCGAATCAATGAATTAATCAATGACTCACTTAAAGTGATGTGACATGTGGCCAAGTATGGTGGCCCATACTCGGAAGTAGTGCTCTGCATTTATC
Organism: Sinocyclocheilus rhinocerous; assembly: GCF_001515625.1. Lineage (NCBI taxonomy): Eukaryota > Metazoa > Chordata > Actinopteri > Cypriniformes > Cyprinidae > Sinocyclocheilus > Sinocyclocheilus rhinocerous. Next base: position 890,113 of record NW_015631718.1, read on the forward strand.
CCATCCAAAGTGCACACACACAGCAGTGAACACACACACATTCCCCGTGACTTATAGTCACCTGTTGCCACCTACTGGCATAATGATGTAACATGCAGAAAGGGTCATTGAAAAACCTCACCACTTATACACAGACTGACAGTCCGTCTAAAGACAGAGTAAAAATTCTGCAGTAAGTACTGTTGGACTGTGCTCGACCAATCAGATTCAAGGACTGGAACAGATAAGTGTTAAATGCATAACTGTGGAGAGTCAACTGGCTCAAAGATCACCTACTGTACGTCTAACTCATTTACTCTCCCTGGGAAATAATGATTTTTGTACTTCATATATTTCTGAACAACACATAATGTGCTTCTGTAAGCAAAACCATTTCTGCCTATAAGATAAAAAAGATACTCTAAGCCATTGTGATATTTCAAAGAATATCTATAATGAATCTGTATCTGTAGGGATGACACAATGCTGTGCACGTGTATGTTTTGGGACAAGGTTTTTCTGCTCTGTGCAGCAAGTGTTGCATATCCATTAGCTTATAAACTTTATTTCTGTGTGTGTGTCTCTGTTTGAGTGTCACCTATATGGAAGAGAAGGAAAAGATAAAGAAAAACAGAGGGAGTGTGTGTCTGGGGAGAACGCAAGCCACAGAAGGTGTGAGCAGTAAAAAGTGATGTACCATCTGTCGGCCAGTAATAACCTGCGTGTTGTAAAGGCTGGGAGATTACTCAGCAAAGAGAGCTTCCAAACACCCAAATCCCCCCGCAACGTTAGTGCGCCACGCACTATCTCTCCCCACCTGCTCCCAAAACCCTGCTGAGGAAGATTCCACACTAAATCCGACATCGCAACTTCAGATCCACTCCCAGTAAACACAAAACAGGCAAAGACGCTGCTACAATAGACAGGCATCAAGCTGAACATCTTTACACCTGCACTGTGCTCAGTTGCATAATCTACCGTAGTTAAGTTTTATCATTATAAACTTTAAATGCATTCACATAAATATCAAGAGATTTCCACACAGAAACAAGGAACAGTTTGGACTGTTAATGAGCGTCTAGTCGAAATATTTCTCAGACTGAAAATAAAAGCTATGGGAGATTTTATAGCACCAAATGCAGCTCTAATGGAAATCGGTTCATAGTTGGAGAACTGATGCTGTAGTTTGGCTCTCTGGGGAAAAAAAGAAAAAAAAACAACACGGAAAAACTTGGATTTGGCGTTGTGTGTGTATGTATCAAAAGCAATCTCTAAAAGCTCCACTGGGGAAGCAGCTCCCATGTTAAACACTGAACTAGATTACAAACTGCTGCAGCAGACGTACCTCTTAATACACTCTCTGTTTCTCAGCTATACATTTCCCAGTCTGCATGCCACTATATCTCTTTTCAATCTTCCTTACTTGGCTTAATTTCTCTCTTTTCTGAACAAATGGAATTCTTTGATGTGTTCCAGAGCATTTCGTTTTGTTTTTCCACATGGACATGTCTGAGTAACTGTGTGCAGAAAGTTCCAGGGAAGGATTTTTGGGATAATATACCACTTCCTTCACTGACAGCATGAGAGGTGCTGGCAAGGGCCTGCACGGAGTCCCGCGATTGGTCAAGAGTTAGAAAGGCTCATGGGTAAAAGGCAGTATATACATCATGTGATGAGAGCGATGTGTCAGGCAATCTCAGCAGGATTGTGTGTCTGTGTGTGGGTATCTGTGTGGCCAGGGGAAGAAGAGTTCATGAGTACTCATCTGCAGTACTGCTCACTTCTCTACTTCTCTCTCTCCCAATAGAGCATATTGCTGCACATTCTAGTGCTGAGCTGTCACGACAGACACATAATAAATGTCTACGAGTATGTGAGTGTGTGCAGTGTGTGTGTTTGTGCAAAGGAGAGAGAAAAGAGACCATCTCGTACCTGACTACTTTCACTCTGAAAGTGGTCATACTGAATAAAAAAACATAATTGCCCCTTATAGAAAATGAATGTAGCATGGCTGAGTGAAGGTATTGGGACTCTGATATACAGTGGGTACGGAAAGTATTCAGACCCCCTTAAATTTTTCACTCTTTGTTATATTGCAGAGCAGGGATAATAATAACCTTCAATATATGGAACATTGTTAATAACTTGAAAAGCTTTAAAATGGAATCCTCTAATTCCTCCCAAAATAAAAGACAGCTTTTTTTTAACAATAAATCATTTTAAACAGTCATCCTTTTAAAAGTTATACTTGCCTTTGTGTTGTTTGTGAGCCTGATTTGATTGTCTTAAAAAAAAAAAAATCACGTCTGTATGGAAAAAAATAGGGTCCCACTTTATATTAAGTGGCCTTAACTACTATGTACTTACGTTTAAATTAATCATTTGGTACAATGCACTTATTGTGTACATACATGTTTTTACATTGTACTTATATTTTAAATAATATGTTG
>NW_015631718.1:892575-924460 GCF_001515625.1 Sinocyclocheilus rhinocerous
GTGGCCTTAACTACTATGTACTTACATTTATATTAATCATTTGGTACAATGCACTTATTGTGTACATACATGTTTTTACATGTACTTATATTTTAAAAAATACCTGCATGTAATTACATCTATAATCAATTTCTGTAATTACATTTATAATAACACTGTTGACCCATCCCTTACACCTTAACCCACCCTTAAACCTACCCATACCATCAAACCTGTCCCTAACCTTACCCATATCCCACCTCAATAGCAGCAAAAGTGTTGTGCAATACAATATGAACACAATAAGTGCATTGTATTTATTTTTTAGATGTAAGCACATAGTAGTTAATGCCACTTAATATAAAGTGGGACCAAAAGTAGAAATTTAGATCTAACACTTAATAATAACTAATTTTCATTCTTTTAAATGTATTAAAATATGTACTTCCATTTCAGAATATTGTTTGATTTCTGACCTGTAGTAATGCTCATACTTAAATTTAAGTCATACTTACATAATCTCATAAACTCATACTTACATAATCTTAAAATAGTGTCAGTGTCTGAGGATGTTGTATATCACTTTAAATAATTAATCACAATAAAGAGCTTTTTCATTTGTTTATATTCACCACATACTGTACCACCATTACAGATAAATATCATGTAACATCAGCCTTTGTGTACAACTAATTACATTTTACTGAATACATTTAATTGACAAAGGTAATGACAGCAGCAATGTCAAAGCTAAACTATTGCTAATATATACAGTATATATATATTTTTTAAATGAGCAAAACACGAAAAGTGTTGAAATTATCTTTCCTCTCATAGTACTGTATCATGGTATTATCATATCATGGTATTATCTCCAAAAAAAAAAAAAAAATGTTTTGTGGTATTAATATAGTATTATTTTCTAAGGGAAACATTGCATGAAAAAAATACCATAATCACAAAAATGTAACTAAATGCAGTATACAAACAAAAATGAGACTATTAATAGAGAAATACACATATAGAGCTTTCTCCCCTCAAGTTCACATTTATTTCATTGTTGCTTGAGAAAACAGCGTTGCTTCCAAATGTAATGATAGTTTCTCAAGAAATAGTAACACTTTACAATAAGATGAATATAAGATGAACAAAAAGTGAATATATTAACATTTGAAGCAAGCAGCTGTTTATATATAGCACTGTATTGCACTTGACAAGATTAAATGATTATGCTCCTTCCAGGCTTTTATTTACAATTTTGTGTCTAAGGAATAATTGTTAGAATACCAAGATCTATCAGACCATTGCTCCTCAAGGCCTCCACATTAAAAGACAATCAAAACATTCCCTTTCCCACAGGCCCAGGAATAAGCAGACAGAAACACGGATAGGCACAAAGGCAGCGGATGAAGGTATGTGTGGCTGAAGCTCCAGCACTGGGTCAGCTGGTGTTGTCCTGCTGGCTATAACATGATCCATGGCTTTCTAATGGCTGGCTAAGAGGAGCAGGGCCGAGCGTCAGTGCTGGACCTCCAGCAGGACTAAGTGCTCATCTGCTCAGGTATCAATAACATTTCCAGTCAGCTTTTATACACACCAATACTGATCTATTCCTACGCAGACATAGAAATATTGATGAAGGCGACTAATATGTGACCGTTTGCATGTAAGCTACCTGGAATTACATATAAAATCGAATACATTATCTCACTCTCGTGTTACAACTCTCATACAACTCTTTCCATCTCTTTCTCTTGAATTTCCCTTCTCCTCTCTTGTCATCCCTTCCTTTCTATTTTGTCCCCAGGACCTATTTGTCTGCTGTAAGAGAAATGCCTCAGTTTGGAGGAGTCAGTAGAGAAGGCTTTGGCAGGGGGGAGGGCCAGGAAGGGCCACCTCCAAATAAGTTCCATTAATCACCCAACACACTCTAATGTAACTAATATTTTACAATTAGAGAAGACAAGACGGAGCTCCGAGCCATCTATCTCTCTTATACCACATGATCATCGATTCATAAGACCCTGCCTGAGAGCTGAGCAAACACACACACACACACACACACACTCTGGTCAGCTATCCTTGTGGGGACTCTCCATAGGCGTAATGGTTTTTCTACTGTACAGACCGTATATTCTATTGCCCTACACCAACCCTACCCCTAAACCTACCCCTCACAGGAAACTTTCTGCATTTTTAGATTTTCAAAAAACTTCATTCTGTGTGATTTATAAGCTTTTGTACCCGTGGGGACCTCAATTTAGGTCCCCACCGTGACACGAGTCCCCATGAGTCTGTGTGTATTCAGGTTTAAGTCCCCACCAGGATATATAAACCAGTACACACACACACACACACACACACAAACACACACACACACTCCTGTTAAGTTGCATGTGTATGTGTGTGTGAGACTGTATGTGCTTGCCGATGATGAGCATTATGACACGGTGTGCATCCAGACGCACAGAGAGCTCTCGAATGGTGACAGATGACTGTTGTCTGCGTGCGTGTAAATGAGAGAGGAAGAGTGCGCAAAAATGTGTAAAAATGTGAAAAGCCTGTCAAAGAACGTCTTATAAGATTGATTACGGATTGACTGCGGATTGAAAATGGAAATAGAGTGCAATTCTCTCTGCAGGCAATGCCCTTCTCTTTCATATATCATTTAGTTGGCCCTAATGACAAGATATGCTACTGTATAAATAGTCTGTAACTATGTGACTGACTTAACGGCAGAACAAAAATATAATGCCTGAGTATTAAAATGTGTGCCACAAACTCTCACATCATTTCTATCAAGATTTACTGTGGTAATATCCATTTCTTGATTGTACTATTTTATCTGTCGTGTGTTGGTGCTCAAAGAACAGTGTTAAGCTTCCTTCAGCAGCAATGGTGCTATAAGTTGTTTTATAGCGCCATCTGGTGGTCTGAATAAATAATTGCATTTGCTATAGTATGCAGCCTGCATGCAGGCCGAATGAAAGCCAGCTGAACAAATGAGAGAGAAGATAGGTTCAAGCGCAGGTCACCATCTGCCTGGCTACAAGTGCTAGCACACAGCAACCCAACTGCGCAGCCTTCTTAAACACATTGGATACACACACTCACACAAATATGACACCATGACGAGATGGAGTGACACTAATGGGCTGAAATACTTTTTACAACATGTAAGGGGTACAGTTTGATATAAACATACAAACATTTATCACTATGTCTTAAATAAATACTATTCTGATACCTTGGTACAGTGACTGAAAGATCACCATATTCATTATTTAAAATATTACTATGATACATGTAAACACACACACACACCTTAAAAAAGTCTACTATAAGCCAGTTCACTAGCCTTAGCTACTCTCACCCTCATCCTTTTTATTTATTTTTTTCTCTGTGTTTTCTGACTATTTTGTGTCATTTCAATCAAGACAATTCAGTGTATGTGGCATAAATTATCCTAATGTATTTTATATATTAAATATAATATTGATATATAATTAATATATATATATATATATAGTTCACAGTGTCCTCATTACTATAGTAAAGAGTAAATTAAGCATAATTATATGCAACCAACCCTAAACCAAACTCTAACCCTAATAGTGAATACACACTGTACACAATAAAATAAAGTGTAACTTAAAGTGTTACTCATTTTTGTCATATCATTACATTTGAAAGGCTAATGCAATATTAATTGACATCCTTTGCCATCTGTCTGTCTGTCTGTCTATCTGTCTGTCTGTCTGTCTGTCTGTCTATCTATCTATCTATATTATCTGTCTGTCTGTCTGTAGATACACTGTATTTCAAAAAATCGTTTGACTTTCATCTGTGCTCCACAGCACTCAACAACTTCAGACAAGCTACACATGTGGCGGGGGGCAGGAAAAAGAAACTTTTACTTTTTCAGGATATGAGTTTTATTAGGTCCAGGCCTTTCTCCATCGGGTCTAGTGTAGCTGATCCGTTTAAAAATTAGTCAGGCGTTGACCTCAGACACCTCCCCTCAACAGGGTCCCGACAGCAGGTTAACACAAATATGGATCCCATCAGACTAAAGAAGATCGGGTTTGCCACCGCTGAGACCCAGCTAACTCAAAGGAAAAAGGTTAAGAAAAACATGAAATACGGACCTATAATGGGAAAATGTTGGAGTGGAAGCAGTGCTTGTGGTGTATATGTGTGTGTGTGAGGATGGTTTTCATGTGTTTAGAGAGCAGGGTCTTATCTCTCTGAGGTATTGACACAACAGGCCCCTGTGCCAAAGGGTGTCAGTTATCACTTATCGTTGTCCTATGATGAGAGTGTGTGATGGGGCAAATCCATCTTTATAAGAGAGCTGGAGAGAAGGAACGTCCTTGAAAGACATGTCCTATGTTTATATGTGTTGCTTTGATACAGTTAATGACATCAGAGAAGCAACAGAAATATCTGATTATTGTATGTAGATCACATGACTGCTTGGAATGTCAAAAAAGGCCATTTAGTCTCATTTATGCCACATACACTGAATTGTACATTCACATGGACTATAGAAATGATTGTCTTAACTGAAAAAGTCAGAAAAGGACGAGAGAAATTTGAAAAAAGAGGATGAGCACCAATTGGCACACTAGTCTCTAGCTCTCACAGTTTTGGGGAATTAACACAACTATAGCACAAGGGTAGAAACCCACAGTTAGCAGGAACACAGCCAGTAATGTGAGCTGTCATAATCCGTACTGCTCCCAAGTCTCACACACACATACACACACACACACACAGACAGGCCTGTAGCCCTGCAGCTAACACCATGTACTACACTTAACTTGGGAGTCAGGGGTGGAGAGAAACAAGAGGACACAGAAATGTATCATTAATTCTGTCTATGGCACAAGTCCTCTGCTGCCCTGTGTGTGTCTGTGCAACTCTGTTGGATTTATAATTAGTTGGTTGTATAAAAGATTATTTATTTATTTTATCTTTCTAGTAAAATGTCAACTGTTTTTTTCAAGATACATTTACTCAAATGCATTGTTACAGAAGATATCACTGACTTATATCACTGAATATATCTTCAGTGTGTATTTTGCCTTGTTTGTAGCAGATTTCCCAATTGTTTTTAAGTGTAAACCTTACAAATGTGGGGGTAAATGTAATGTATTACATTTTTGAAAAACCATGTTCACCAAGGCTCTGTTTATTATTTATCAAAAATACAGTCAAATTGTGAATTATTTTATTGCATTTTAAAATGCAGTAACTCCTTGCTATTTTATTTTACTATCTTAAAATATAATTTATTCATGTGATGCCAAAGCTGAATTTTCAGCATCGTTACTCTCGTCTTCAGTGTCACATGATCCTACAGAAATCATTCTAATATGCTTATTAGTGTTTATCGGAACTTAGTAGTGTTTATCGGAATATACAATTCTTTATATATATAGTAAAGAAGGGGGGGGGGCATTGAACATTTTTCGAATTTGTATAACTATATTTTTGCTAAGCATATATGGTAGCTTAACATTTATAGCACCTTTTTCATTTTCACACAAAACATTTTGTAAGATCAAATTTAACATTGCAAATATGGTCAAATAGCACACAAATGCTCAGTTTTTCACGCTGGTGTTTCATAGTTTGAATACGTTTTATTTCTCATTATAAGTACAGTTCAGTAGTTACAAAACAAAGCATCTGCCATGAGGATACAGCAACCAAATGAAGATCATACAGTCCACAAGACAGCTCAGAGGTGTGGAATGCTCATTTATTAGTCCAGAATGACTGAAAGAGAGATAGATGCTCAGTTATACTACACAGAGGAGAGAGCCAGAGGTGTGCTCATCTATAACCAGTGTATATAGGGATTGGTCAATACATATCCTATCACTGACCCTCCCTGTCATAATTCCTTTACCTTACGTAACCTGTACTAGTTTACTGAAACTAGTTCACTAAACATCTTCGCTTTGAGACTTTTTTTTCTTTTATTTTCTTTTTTTAAATTGTAGCATTTACAAGAGGACATAACCTTGCATGGAAACTATAAAAACAAATTAGATTTTCTTTCTTCTTTTTTTTCTTTTTAATATTTTTTTTATTTTTAGAAATATGTTTTGGAAAGAGGACAACTAAAGAATATATCTGAATATCTGAAGAGAACAGACTCGAACGCATTGGAGTCTACACACAATGACTTACTGCGAAGTTCATTGAATTGATTCTCAAAGCAACAGAGATGACCATCATGTAGATGAGATAGTTTGAACTACACAGACCAAATCAGCAGAGTTCACAAAAGAATAGAGAGAATATCAGTTCACAACGTCAAAGGACGCACAAACACGCACACACGCACGCACACACACACACACACCTTCATTTTCCATTAGCGATCTGCGTACTGTATAGACTGGTTTTTCATTTACTATCACAGTGCAAAATACTTCGGGGGAAACCTCAGTTTGTATTTGCTTGCATGAGGCATGGGTATATATACTGTATGGATTTATATGCTTGCAGCAACAGAAGAAGATTGTCAATCTTTCTTTTTTTCCTTTTTTTTTAATGTTATTGGTATTTTACAAAGGTGAAAGGCAAAAATTACAGTACTAGAGAATAAAACTCCAATCTAATACCTACACTCTAAAACAGCTAGCTTTGTATATGCAACAACGCATGACTGTATCTATGGCTAGACAATACTTGATTCTTGTTTGCATGTTTCTTTTTTCTTTTTCTTTAATAATTGAATACATCAAACCATTTCAGTAGTCAGTAACACTTTGCAACACTGATTGGTGGCAGTATATTACAAACACAATCTCATAACCAAAGTACTTGAAGTGAGCAAGACTGAGATCAAAGCATGTAGGGTTAGGGGCCGCGTTTCTGTTTGATTTCTGCAGGCTGCACGTTCGCAGTCTCCTTGGCTCGTGCCGTTTCATCAGACATGCTCGGTGTAAACTAGTTCTTCTGTCACCTCGGCTAGCTTTTGTCTTGAATGCTACAGCGTCCTCTTTCTCTGGAGTCCAGCCCTGAACGTCTCACAAACACACCAGGAGAACAAATCGTGGATCGTGAAATCACGTCGCCAGTTCTCAAAGAAAAAAGGCGTAGCTTCCCTTTTTTTAAACGCAGCGTTCTCGTTTCCTGAAAGTACTGGATTGTCGTTCTTCTGCTTTGACGTCCAGGCACTGACTGCTGAGTGTGCTGATTACAAAGGAGTTTTTTTCACAAGAGTGTGCTTGGTCTCCAAACGTGTAGTGGGTTGGTCCAAACGTCCAGAGGAATGGTTTAGGGAGCCTCAGACGAATAACACTGGTGAACTTTCAGTGGGCAGTGAGAAACACCGACAGAGAGAGATAGAGGGAAGTCTGTTCAGTTTCTCACTCTCTCATTCTGAGACTGGCAACTGGCTGCCATCTTGGTTCAAGGAATGTGTTGCTCTGAGGGACAAGCACTTCAAAGTTTCAAAGTCAATAAAAGCAATTAAAAACACAAAGTATTTATCAGCTACACAAGGGAGGTTTCAAGACATGTAAAACACAGGAAGCAAAAAATATTTTTTTTTCCTTGTTCCCAGCTCACTAAACATCAATAGATCTTCTTTCCTTCATCCAGCGAGAAAGCTTGTGTAGGAAACCATCTGAGCTGTCCATTTTATTAGTCTTTTTTTTCTCTCTATATCTCTCTTTTGAAGTCTTTTACGTTAAATAATGCTTTTGATAAGATAATGTCCTTCATAGTCACAGTCCTCTTCCTCTTTTTCCATCGCCTGCTCTTGGCCACTCAGTCCAGTATGGAGAGGTGATGTTAGTTTCTGATTAGTCCTGCATCTCTGTGTCAGTTAGGCTATGTTCAGGGGTAAGAGCAGGGCCAAACCGTCGGGACGCCTCTTCCTCCGCCCACAGATGAACTACAGTTAAGAGAACAAACGCAGATTAACACCACCACCTGTGTCCTTCCTCTCTCTCGCTTTCACACAAATACATACAACTTTGACAGACCATTATTAACAGAAAAAAAGGAAGAGGGTCGAATCAAACCATATTATTATCTTTTTGTTGTGATCCAGTTTAAATTGGCATCTCGGATTTTGGCAACACTTCAAGGACAAGAAATTCAAGGAACTCTCATTGTTATTAGTCTGTGATAATGACTATGCCCATCAGGTATGACTAAAACATGTTGTATAAAGAATTCCAGTGATTTAGTCCACTTAAGTTTTACCAAAATGTACATACTTTGATGCCCCTTAACAATAAAAAAAACGTTTTCCTTTTGATCACTAAATTATGATTTCAAAGCAGTTATTATAATAAAAATGATGATTTAGCATGCATTTGTAAATAAATGAATGACCACTGTAGTGTTTGTGTGTGTGTGTTTAAATAATGACTATAAACCTCTCTATTCATGTACCGTTAACCTCTAATGGCACTAAAGAAAACACATCTTGTGAATTATTAGATAAAAGATTAGAAATGGGAGGAGGGTAATTTGAATACTTTCAGGCTTCTTCCAGCTCTAATATAAAGATATAAATATATAACGTATTCTAATATAAAGACAATAACTCTCTGAACATTGCACTTGTGCAATTACTGCTGAAGTTTGAATTCGGTGAAAATGCTTACTGCTTTTTTCCCCCTATTTATGTGCTATCGCCGTTTGAACTAAATAATATAAATGTTGTTTAATTCCCTCTACAACCCCTAAGAAAATTATTTGGCAATAAAATCTACAGTACAGAGTGCATTTCCGAGTCGTGTTCTTTTTTAAAGTGCCTCTATGAAAATGACAAAATGAAATTAAAACATGCATTTATTTGAGTGTGCTCTCGCACAAAATGTTATGGAAATGAAACAAGGAGTCAGTTCCCCGCTAATAATGGAATAAAACATCGTCATTTAGATTTGCCAAAGAGCAATAACGCTGACGCCCACTCACTTTACATTATGCGCACATCTGAGATGTGCACTTCTTTAACAGACACACTTTCCCCTCAGATGTCAGACGCTTCTGAAATTGCTGATAGAGATTAAGAAAAAGAATTAACCACTTTTGCATTCTCAGATACAAACTATTCTTGCACAAAAAAAAAAAAAATACAATTATCATGCTTTTTTCACAAATGCCATAGCTCTACTATTTCAGAAATTGCAAAATAAATATTTATAAATATGTGAAAATGATTTGTTAGTTTGTTTTTGGTCGTCTTGTATTTATACTGATAGCAAGTGCAAACATATTTTCAGTTACTGATGCCATTACAGAAATAACTACCCGTAATGAATGTATTCCACAAAAAAAAAAAAAAAAATACGACTGCTCCCTATAAAATAAATCAGCTTTTACTATAAGCTGCATTTACTATAAGTCTTCATCTCTTGTCTACATCATTAAAACTCATAGATAAACATTTTAAAAATTTACGATTCATTTCGTTGTGCTTAAACAATTGAGTGCACCTTTAAAATTAATATCAGACTTGCCAGGATAAGCAACTCGAACCAATGGTTTCTTTCAACTGTTCAGATTGAAGGATGCAGTGCACAGTTTGTCCAGGAGATGGCAGTATAAGCCCCTGAATTAGCAATCCACCCAAACTCATGTTGAAAATAAGATCGTGTTACTCAATGTAATTTTCCTTTAACCTGCTGATATTTCATTTTAATCCACAGATAAAGTGCTTGTTATTTATCAAATCTGATATGATTGGCAGTGTTTTTTAAGACTATACTGCGGTCACAGCTCTACAGCTGTCTGATGACTTTTTTTGTGTCCATGAGGAAATTAAGATAATCATAACCATAATTATAATAAATCACATTCTCGAGTTTTAAAAACGCCTGGTCTCCCAGGGGCCAGTGCTCTTCGTGACTTCCTCTTAAAGAAAGTTCTGGTAATGAGTTACAGATTCCGCCCCATATTTGATTTTCACTCTTCATTAACTAAGCCACCTGGAATGTTATTATTTAAGGACGCCATTTCTTTTCCCCAAACAACTGCCACTGCGATCTGGAGACTAGCACACCAACTTTATGATCCTCACAACTTTTTTCTCCTCCTGTTCTGATCAATTTTGAAGTCTCCCTGACCGCATATGGAGTGATTGCTTAATTATTTCAGCACCCTAGAAATCTTTATCATACTGTGGCCTGACAAATTATGTCGTTATCAGTCTGTTTTCTCATTGTTTGAATCATGAGCCTTTGTTTGTCCAATCATTATTTTTCCTTGCCTAATCTCAGTAATAATAATAAAAAGTTGAATTATTTTTGAATGATCAATAATATTACTTCATCACCTTAGAAGTTACACAAGCACCCAGTTTAAAACTTTAAATGGTACTGAAAATGACACTCTGTCCACAACTGAATCAGAAGCAAGAAAATGTGGCGCCCTCTACTGCTCAAGTCTGATAATACACTCTCACTGGAAGACAAGACAGGGCCCTGGAAAGTAATACAAGACATATGGTAAGAGGACACATAGCTCCAGGATCCATCTTATGTTAATACATGTGTCATGCTTAACAGAACGGCTAAATGAAAAGGCAGACAGAACAATAGAACAGCACAAGGCTGGAAACAAGCTTAGTTAACAAGGGCCAGCATACTTGGGGAAAAGCGGGGCTGTCTGGAGTCAAAGTCCTGACATTTCCTAACTGCTGCTTATTATTCCCGGACCACATAGTTAAGGCGAAGAGCGCTCCCATCTAAAACACTGGGCCGCTTTATACCCTGACCTCCCTCAGGTATTCTATTTTTACCATGAAATCTACTTAGTGCATATTTGTGTTTCAAAGGTCCGCTCGTTTTAGGTTTCCTGAGAACAGGGGACATTTAATTGGAGGAAAATGTGAGGATATGAATTTACTGAACTATTGAATACATGTTTAAGCAATCAGATAAGGCAGAACATGCATTATGGAAAGGAGTAGGGAACATTTATTTTGCACATGGCCTCTTGACTGATATTTTTACCACATTATGTAGCTACTAAGTGCTTAGTCCATTTGTAATATCCTCTGTTTAAAGGGAAACTTCAGCTTAGCTGTTTTTGGTAGTCTGAAAGTCTCTGTATTTCGATATGAATGAAGTCTAGATGTAAGTGATGTGGTTCGCCATCATCTCCTGCTGAACACAAACACAACACACACTGCACATTCTGCCACGGAGGGTGGCTTTGTTCTCTCCCAGGCATCCGGTGCTGCTGAAAAAGAGTTGTTTTTGGCAAAGGTAGACCTCATTGTACAGCCCAGTATTTATAAATATGTAAATACAAGTCAGTGTGCAAATACACCCAAACGCAAACACACATATAAGCTGGCCGAACGCAAGGAAGTGCACCCAAATCATATTTTTAGAAGGTTTTAATGAATACAGGATGTTTATGAATACCACTTGTAGTGATTCACAAAGACTAGAAGAATCCTCGCACACCACCCCCTCCTCTCCCCTCAAAGAGTCAAAGAAACCCAGTGTTTTTGGAGGAAACGGCAGAATTGTATGTTTGGTGTTTGTGTGGGTTCAGATTGCCTTTAGAGAAGTATACGGGACGGAGGAGCACAAAGAAGCAGGCGACCTCGTGCATGTGGCACACTTGAAAAAGTCCTCTGCTCTTTTCGTGTTAAAATGAAGAAAGGACGACTGTAAAGGTAAAACACACAGCATGTTTGTTACTCCGGCGGATGACTAGGCAGCAAGTAAACCTGCCTCAGATGATAGGGCATGACACAAAAACTGTTTGTCTTGCACATATTAACCGGAATAAGAGAAGCATCCACACGCAAACCAGACTCTGACTCCCGTCAAGAAAAGGAAACGAGACAGTAGCTCTCAATTCCAAATCGTCTTCCGGAGAAAACGGAGGACTGGGATGTGGATGTGTCTTGCTCCCTGACTCCGTCTATTTCTGGGGCAGAGATTCTCACACTGATACTACCTCCACTGAGCAATTTAAAGCCAAACACTGATGTTGCAATCTGTCTTCTGTGCCTGATAGCGCTTTTCTCCCTCTCTAACCCAAATTACTTTCTTTTCATATCTAATTATATTTGCTAATGATCTTATAAGGGGATAATGGAATGTGCTTGATCTATTACCTTTTTTTGCAATACATAAATACAATAGAAATGGCTATGCAGCACTTTGAAATTTTCCATCATCCATTTCAAGCAGAGCGAAGAGAGGATATTTAAACAGTATCTAAAATTTTAACACTACTGCAATACCAATCTCTTTGCTCGTTCAAAGCTACTAACGGGGAACAAAAATGCAGTGGATTCAGAGGAACAATTTGTCCGACTACACTGTGGTCTTTTCATGCCTGCTCACTTGTGTGCTCATTCACTAACAGGATGTAAGGGGGCGACCGTTGGGCCACGACCTCCACCCTGGCACGTGAGGCATTGAGTGCGGACAAACACGGCTAAATAAATGAAAAGACAAGTTTTAGGAACAGATACAGGCGCTTTAACCAGCATCCATACATGTTTTAAAGGACCATATGACCATATGATGCTGCTAAAAAGAACATTATTTTGTGTATTTGGTGTAATGAAATGCGTTTATGCGGTTTAAAGTTCAAAAAACACATTATTTTCCACAAACTGTACATTATTGTTTCTCCTCTATGCCCCGCCTTTCTGAAACGCGTTTAGGGATCTTATCTATTCACAAACAGCTTGTAACACTCCAAAGAGAAAGGAAAACTTGAAATCGCATCATATGACCCCTTTAATGTTTCATCCGGACTCCGGATGATCTTTCAGTCTCTCCAGAGATCGTCTCTCTGTTTCTGTGCACTGTTGTTATGAATATTCCTATCGGCCAAGCCCTGCCCTTGTCTAAGCCTCTCCCCATTCTTCCCTCAGTCTTTTTCCCACAGGCCCGGCGATGGCCACGGCATGACAGCCGCACTAAACCCCCTGCATTAATGGAAGGAAATGGCATTCGATCTCCATTTGATCTCCTAATCATTTCTGCTGAAATGATAATTAGTGTCCTCACAATCCTCTGACTGTTAGAGAACAGTGTAAAATAAAACAGAGCTCTTGTTGCAGAAATGACACTTCACTCAACAACCGGTAGTATTCAATAACAAATACGTTTTTCTTGTACGTATATTTACGTATCTCTCCGAAACGCACACACACATGGGCCTCGTCCGCTGGTGACTGCTGTCTGTGATTCTTTTCAACTGACATAATCCTGATTGATTCGTTCAGCAGATAAAAACTCAGTCCACTTGTGCCCTTTACTGCTGGAACATAATACGGCTCTTTATTCTGCAACAATGTAACATAATGGCGTCGGAATGTAAGGAGGAAAAAAACGTTAGGGCTGCGTCTTAAATGACTGTGACACTCTGCGGTTCAAGCTCAAGCTGTGGTCTAATGTAAAAGAGAGAAAGGAGGAAGAATGAGGGAGAGGTGAAGGGAGGGCGAGAGAGAAAAGAGAAAAATATTTAAGCGCAGATTACCAGAGTGCCCCACTAACAAGGTCGAGGCAGGGCTGCTGGTAAAAGTTGTCATTGTCTGTTTCTCTTAAATGTGTGCGCCTCACATTTCCCTCTGATGAGATTTGGGTTACGTTGTTTTAAATTCTTCGCTTCAAGTCTTCGCAGCCCCCTTTCATGCATTTTTTTTTTTAATAATCTTTTGTTTGACAACAGGAAGACATGAGGTCATTTTTTGTTCATCAGGACGATTGGGGAATGAATCATTCTTTTTATTTTGCATTGCTTGCTTAAATAGGCCAAACACACACACACACACACACATACACACACTCATATGCATAATGTTTGTGTGCCATTTCAATTGAACTGAAAATGTAAACCATTTAGAAACTTTGAAATTTAAATTCAAATTCCTGAATTTGAATTGAGGTAGCAAACTTGGAATTTGAAAGTAAGGATTTCAAATTAAAATAAATTTAAAGAAATTCATACGATTTTATAATTTTTTATTAGAAAAGCAAAGTTTGTCAAGACAAATCTTGAAAATGTTTTGAATTAAAATAGATCGATTCTGATCTGAATTTTGCACGACCTAGACATTCACACGAATGCAAAGATTTGCTTTTGTTGCAACTGTTCCTACATGGCGAACACAAAAACAATGAGTACCGGGAAACAAACAGTGCATTTTATGTGCTCTAAGAAAATATGAAAAAAAAACTTAAGCTCATCACAAAGGAGACCAACAGACGCAGCCTCATTCATAAACATTCAGTGTCTGAGATGCTCCTATAGGATCGTGTTCAGCAGGCCTCTCTCTCTCTCTCTGTCTCGTGTATGTGTTGTATTAATTGTGAGTCCTAATCTATAAGAGTCGGGGGTCCCTGGAGCTAGCGGCGCTATTATTCGCGCAAGCATCGCGCACCACACCACTCTCGCTTACTAATTTTGTGCGACGTCGCACCGTTCAGCCGAGGGAACGCACCACCAAACGCTGAGTCAGACAGCTCCAGACGAGGTCCCTTTAGTGCCATGCTGTCAGTCACTTTATATGTTGTGAAATAGAGAGAATGAAAAGAGAAAGGGAGAGAACGAGCGAGAGAGAGAATGTAGAAACAGAACAAGTCCTTTTATCCTGCTCGGCGGGACCTGTCAGTGCCACCTTCTCTCTGGTTTCCCAGCAGTCCCAACACAGCAGCTATCAGAGGGAACCTGACATCCACACACCGCGTTTTCCAGGGGGGAAGGAAATCATGAGAGCGGTCCCACACAAGCGAGCAGCTACTACATACTCTCCTCAGATCAAGCAACAGTCTCTCGTAATAGAAGCAAAGAGAGAGAGATTTGGATGTTTTAAGTGAGAATGTAGGCTGACAGGCTTTTGCTGCTTCTGACATGTGATAGAAACTAGGTTTGCATCTCCCTGTGTTCATTTTAGAGTTTGGACGGAGATGAGAGAGCGAGAGTGTGTCGCAGCTAAAGCGCTGATAGTTCTGTCTTAACAGTTCTTTATTCTTGCACACACGTCGCAGTTCTGACTTCAGGCACCTCCGGAGTCACTTCTATTTTTCTCCACATTTGCAGGCCTTTTTTGTTTGTTTTAGAGGAAGGAAACGACTCCTAATCCATACGTGACACACACATCCATGCATGCGCGGCACATTTCATGGATTGCAGTGCGGGAAACTCACCAGCACCTGGCTGAGTGTTTTTTTTTTTTAATATGATTTTGCCTGCTTCCCCACTGGTCTCTGATGATTCAACAGTTCCTGCTCTAACATCTGCTACTTACTTTTACTGGGTCTCAATTAAGACAGCAGTATTTATGATTCTGCTCTTATTTACATTTCTATTTTTCTGCATATGTGCACGAACGGCGGCCAAAACAGCCCCTCTGCCCCACACACAACACAGATGTTTCTTCAGCGAGGCCAAGAGGTGAGCTCTCAGTTTGAGAACAGCGACGCAAGAGTACGAGCTAAACAGAGAGAGATTTAGGACTGCGAGATTTGCAGCTTCACTGTCACACAGATGAGAGCTCCTACTCTCAGGTGATTGTAAAATATGGGAGTTTGACTGAGGGATTGTGGAATTGGTGAAAGTCATTTCCCCTGTTAAATAGAGGCGGCTGGTGTTGGAAAAGCCCACCTTTGTGTGTATGTGTGTGTGAGAGGAGTGTATAAGAATTTGTGAGCTGAGGGATTGCTTCAATTAAATACAGTCCTTTTTAGTTTTTAAGTGTTTGTGTTTACTTTCAAGTCAAGGTGTTTTTAATTAAACCGTCATGTTCTTCCTATTTGGCAATCACAATGTCCTTCAAAAAGCAAGACTATTTTTTTTTTTTTTTTTTTTTCAGACATACATGTCCTACAGTATGTAGAGACCCAAACAATACATACGCACATGCATATATACATACACTACAATTTAAATGTTTGAGGTCAGTAAGATTTTTTATTGACAAGTAGTCTCTTATGCCGCATTCATTTGATCAGTAAAACAGGAATATTGTAAAGTGTTATTACAATAAAATAATTGTTTTCTATTTGAATATATTTTAAAATTTTATGTTTTTCCCTCTGATGACAAAGCTGAATTTTCAGCAGCTATTATTCCAGTCTTCAGTGTCACATGAACCTTCAGAAATCATTCTAATATGCTAATTTGTGTTCAAGTAACATTTCTTATTACGTCTTATTATTATTATTATTATTATTATTTGGGGAAACTGTGATGCATTTTTCAGGATTCTTTGCAAAATAGAAAGAATAAAAGAACAGCATTTATTTTAAATATAAATCTTTTATAACATTATAAATGTCATTTTTGATGTGAATTTAATGCTGAACAAAAGTAATAATTCATTTGATAAACAAACAAACAAATACATACATACATCTTACTGATCCCAAACTATTGTACAGTAATCTATATGCTTGTCGAATATTTAATTTTAAAACATAAAGCATAAATGAGTTAATCATTCGCTTCTACACTCTACTTTCAAAGCGATCGACTATATGTTGGAACATGGACACAGGGATTTGCTCCCATTCAGACCTAGTGACGTCAGGTGCAATATTGCTTGCAGTTGCCGTTCTAATTCATCCCAAAGGTGTTCAATGGGATTCATGCTTTGTGCAGGCAAATCAAGTTCTTTCACACCAGACTTTTCCCCCAAAGGGAGTCTGTTAGTCAGAGGTGATTGAATGCCTGTATCCTGTATTTTATGCACCTGCTAGTAATGAGTGTAGATGAAAAAGTTAAACAAGTTCATTTGAAGAGGTTGACCACATACTTTTGCCCACTACTACATAAAACAACTACATATTAGGGCTGTCAAAATGTTTTTTAATTTCGAATATTCGTCGAATTTAAAATAAAAATCCACGTTACACGTTGCATTCGAATTTTAGGTGGGCGTCAGGCAGCCTTATCAGTGGCGCACGAGATGCGATGACGATGTAAGTGTCGTTGCATTATAATGTTTTTGTTAGCGTATACAGTTGAAGCCACTAGATGCAGCGCTGCTACGTTGTTCATTAAAAATATTGCGGAAAAAGAGAACATCAATGCAGAGAAGATCTTGTTAATATCAAAACTGAAATCAAGCCGGAACACATATTTTGCGCATTTTCTAGAGGGACATCTATCACCGTTGCACTCGCATCTCGCACAAAGGAGCTGCCTGTTTAGAAAGCCATGTAAAATTAATGATTTAACTTTAAAGTTTAACTTTGAAAAAAAAAAAACATATATTGAGACATTATGGCGTTTTTTTTCCCCCATCCCACTGCATCTCATGTTTTTAAATGAAAAATGTACTCTGTGTGAATGGCTTTCTGCCCTTTGTATTAAACTATGCATACATACATTATGCTGTTTTGTTTATAGTTGTTTAATCAACTTAATTATAATTGGTTTATAAACATTATTTTAAACTTTATGCCCTTTTTTTCACAGATAGTCATGTTATCTTATGCTTTGAATAAACGTGCATTAGTAATCTTTTGCTCGATACGCCCTCGTGTGGCCTCAGAAGAGAAGCCAAAAGCTTTTCTTCACCCTAACTGAAATTATGCATTTTAAATTTGAAAATAATTCAAATTTTGATAATATTTAAGTACAAAATTCGAATTTAGTTTTTCAGCCATTTTGACAGCCCTACCACACACACACACACACACACACACACACATATATATATATATATTCACAGTCACAGCTACACATATAGTATGATCATGTTGCAATACTAACTATAAATGACGTAAATAAATTATGGTGTCAAAATTATTAACTAAACATCAAACATCTTAACTTCATTTTTACAACATCGGTTGATTCCTAGTGTGGTCATGCCTTGGACTCTGAACTCTGCATCAGTAGTACTTAGAATATGTGCATAAATAAAAATCCAGATTTGTATTAAAGAAATACATACCCCATAAAGAGTAATAGTGAGAAGTGTCACTGTGTTGGTTTCAACAGACCACTCATGCTTTTAATAAACAGTAATGTGTTTCCGTCACACACAAGTGCCTAATCATGCCAACCTAATGATGCCATTAGAAGAAACAAACATGAATGACATCAGAATGACATAAAAAGCCTGGTATTATTCCATCTACTAGATATATAATCGTGGAAATGCAATGCAAAATTACACCTGAGATAATTAAAAGCAGAATATGAAGGTATGGAGATCCAGAGTTATATGTGCACCAGAAATGAAGCCTTTGTTTACCTTTTATTTATTTACTAGCACAAGTAAAGCGCTGTTGAATATGAAATGTCAAACTATTTATGTGTAGTGTAAGCACTTAAGGCAAGGCTTTTTAGTTTTTGACACAACCTGTAAACAACAGAAGATCTAACGTTCTCTGTAAAGACCAAACATGAGTTGGCAGATATGAAAGCATTTATCCATGGAAACAAGAATATGCCTATTTATGCAGACAATAGTGGGGGGAAAAAAAACAGTACTTCTGCTTCTCAAAATCCACTTCACACTCTTAAAGACCTATTCTGTTTAGATATGGCAATTTTATCAATTACAAATGCTTTTTAGTCTATTTCAACCTAAATAGCTACTTCCATGGGCAGTCAAGGAAGAGTAAGTCTCTCAAATGTGTTATTAATAATTCATCTTAGAATGCTGTTTATGAAGTTCGGGAGGCAGGTCTAATAAGCATGGACAGCATCTAATACGCCATGTGCAGGACAAAGCGCTTTTGAGAATCATTACTTTGTGTGCTTGTCTAATTGAGACTTCATAAATTACCCAGTAGGCCTCAACTCGCTGTAGATTGCTCCCTGCCTTCGCTTGAACGATACACTGTGCATTTTCTCGAGAGCCACATAATTTTTGAGTGCATGTAAAGGTGGGCATGTGAAAACAGTAATGGCAAATATGTAAATAATAATACTAATACAACTGCATCAAGTAAAATAAGCCAAAACGGCGAGCGAATTAAGGTCCTTTCTGTTTAAACTTCCAGTACAATCGCAACAAATATCCGCTCTTCCTCACTTTCCTTCGCTCTCATTGTTTTTGGCAGGCAGATCCATAACATTCTTTTTGTTCCACTTTGGTCTCCTCCTTTTTCCCAAGCCTGAGAAACTTCAGACATGAGAACCCTTAGCCGCATCTAATATAAAACCAGTGAAATTTACCTAGGATTATAAGTCATTGACAAATAACCTTGCTGATAGATGCGAACTAGATTGTGTTCAAAGCACTCTGACAGCCTCAAAAGAGATTAGCGGAGTTCTTATCAGGTCAGGGGTGTCATGGGGGAAATGTGTTTAAAGTCACATTGATTTATTGAAAGATTTTCCAATAAGAAGACTTCTCTCGACTCTCAGACGTGTGTGTGTGTGTGTGTGAGAGAGAGAGAGAGGGACTTTAACGCAGTCATTGTGAACTCCGTTGGACTACAAAGGAAAAAAAATTTTTTAAAAACAATTGTCAGACCAACACACAGACCCCAAATAAACACAGGAGATCTTTGATGGCCGGGTAAAACTACACTGTGTTTCCTTTCCCTTTCCCATCGTCTACTGCGTGCTATTCTTCCAGATGAAATAGATGAACGATATACACATGAACATTCACACGCACCCACAAATACACACACATACACGCTGACAAGCAAGCATAATAAGATCCTTTGTTCCTGCAGGCATTCATTTGACACTATTACCTTCTTAAGAGTAATTATGAATCTTTTCAGAAAGCTGGATTGTGGGAACCACTGGGTTTGGCCCCGGATCCACCCACCAGCAGCGAATGGATGAGAGAGAAAACTCAGAGTATCACTCCGCACCCCTGTCAGAGAAATGTCATTACCCCTGCATCTCTCTCCCAGTCTCTCGCAGTCTTTCACGATCCCGTCCTCGTCCCCCCTCCCAAACAACCCACTCTCTCTCTCTCGATCTCTCTCTTGTTCTCTCACACTCCCGCTGCTTCGTTTGATCTCCGAGGTCCACTGGAACCCTGGAAAGCTATTCCAGCATTTGCGGTCCGTCAGAGTCCTGTGGAGAACCTTCTGGATGTGTTGGTGTGTCCAGGCTGTAACCCTTCCTGCTGACATGGCTCTCTTCACCACACAATCTGTCAGAGACTTCAGGTTAACAGCACACCACAAGCTCGGATAATGGATGACGCTTCCTCAAATGCACCAAATTTAACAATTCTGTACCACAATTTCTACATTGTATGGTGCCTTTTAAAAGACTCATGATCTGTTAGTACTTTGTCTGTACTGTTTTTTTTTCCCCTTATATTGTTCTGTTTTTCTTTTTTTTTTCTCCCTTAGTTTTGCATCTACTCTATCAATATATTAAACATCATGGGATAGTGTGACACCGCACAATATGTTCATGTTTGTACACCATTAAATAGTAAAAGTAACATAAAACATAACATAACATAAAAGTAATGTTATAAACAGGTCACTGCCAGCTTATGATACTTAACCTGGGCTTCAGATAACACACTGATAAACAGAGCAAGGAACCTGAGAAGTCTTGAGAACTCAGAGACAAGTGTTTGTTTGTGTCTTTATCGAGTCCGAAATCAAAGCCTTGCCCCAGTTATGTGGTTTAAACTCACTCTTTACTGTACATCCTCACCTGATCTATAGACACAGTCAGGACCCACTGTCTCTGCTCTAATAGCTATTCTCAAAGGCACCACAGCGGTCGACAACAGGAGCCGGATAATATTTTTATGTTATCAGTAACACTCCCACGTTTGTTTCCGCAGCCACTCAATGGCCAGAGCTCGGGGATGACAGGAAATGGCAGCGTTTGTTCTGATTTTGACCCCCCTCCCCTTCCACAATACAAGACCAAAGAACGTGGGAGGACCCACAATGCACAATGATCTCTTGTTCAGATTGAAATGCTTTGTGCATTCATCTATAACTGCCCAACATGCAAAGATAACCAGCCAGTCTGATGATCAATAAATAAATAGCAGACGGCATAAGAAAAGCAAGATAGAAAGGGAGAAAATAATGACACAAAGGCAGATAGAGAGATGGAGGGTTCTTTGACTTCTATTTGTCTTGTTTTAATAGTGGAAAATAGAGAGGAACAAGATGACAATGCCAAAGGCGCTTTCCATTAATATGGTGCACTTTAGTGTCCCTTTTTATATTATAGACACAAATTCAATGGTTTTTGTTCTAAGTTTTTGTTTTCTTCATATTATTTCATATGAAATTAACCTAGCATGAGAAAAGCTAGTTTTAAATACATTTAGAATGTCTGTATTCTCCCATTTAAATTGTGATTTTGGCCTCTTCCACATCTTAACCTTCTCCTTTCCAGTTACTATTATATAACAGCTTCGTCATTTTTATATGCTATTCAGGGTCATGCGAGTCATTGTAGCAAAACATATTTTAAATATTAGATCATTTTAATTCATAAAGAAAGAAAAAAAAACACATTTTGAGTGCATTTTTCACTAGTTCAAAATATGTGAAATTCCTTAAAATTGTGAAATGCAAGAAGTAACATTTGGATTAAACATATGGACACTTTCTATGTGGCAAGTAAATAATCTACATTTTCAAATCTTATATTTCTTAGTTTGTTCATTTTAAAATGTAACATTCATTATAAATGCATTTGTCAAGTTCAATAATCAATCAAGTCTGTTAAGCAATTTATAAAAAAAACAAAAACAGAAACATAAGATAATCACATAAATAATTTTATGTAATTTTGGGAGAAAATACAAGTACTTAATTAACCACAAATAAGCATTTGGTTCTATTTTTCTTCATTTTGTAATTCTATTAAATTTTGATGTTGATTTCATGTTAATTGTAGAAAATTACAAAATCATACAAATCGAATTTTAACTGTTTATACAAATTTTAGTAACATGGTTGCAAAACGAATAAATAAATAAAATAATAATCAAAATCATAATACTGCATATAAAATTTATTTTAAAAATCAAACAGCATATAATATTTAGAAATTAAGGTTAGGGAAAAATAAAGGTTAAGTGAATGAACAAAATCAATTAATAAACCAACAAACAAATAACAATACCGAAATAATAATACAGATTACATTTGTACTGAATTAATTCTCACACTAATTTAAAATGCAAACAAAATTAAGAACTAAATAACTAAATAAACAATATCCGTCATATATGTCACAATAGATATTTAATCATTTCACCCTTTGTACAATTGTGATAGAAAGAACAACACTGAGTACACATAATATTTCATAATCTGTCAGTCCTGAGCTCACTCTGATACGCTATTCCTTTATTTCAGTCAATAAATGCAGTGGTAGCTGACATAAGGTCTATGATCAGATGCTGGACATCATCCTCTCATGTTAGCTTTGTAGCAGAGATGTTAAGAGCAAACGCAAGAGTGTAAGGAGTGGATGTTGGAGCTTATAAAGTGGAGTGATGGAAAGAAAGGTTCACGGTGGGGTTATCACAGCCAGGCAGCACTGGGAGCTATACGTGGCTGTTTGTGGGTCTTCCAGCACACACACACGCGCGAGCATGAGTGCCGCAGAAATGACACTTGCGCATAGCTGTGTATCACAGAGCAAACAGCAGCTCTTTGCCTCAAAGTCTGCCAGCCTAGAGAGCGGATCAAACGCAGTGTTTGGGTGAAACCATATCGACAGGGTGTCAAGCACAACAGGGGTTGTGAGGAGGGGCACTCTCTGTCTTTCTTTTTCTCTCTCTCCCAGCCTCTATTTTTCCGCAAAGAGCCATTGCTATGTGTGCCAATCACACCGTGCTTTGTGTGTCAATATCTAATTGTTCTGATGGCTGAAGATGGACAGACAGAAATGAGGAGTGATATGGCAATCAAGTCAGTCAGAAGAAAAAGAGCCACTTTATTACAATTCCATTACGGCTCTTTCAGCATTGCAACATGGATGAAGGAAAACTATTACTCAACCTGCACATGCAATGAAAAATGAAACTAGTTCTGATATACAAAACTGCTTTGTTCTCAATGAAGATAAACAGTCTGGGTATGTTTGTATTCATTATATAAAGTCCATAGCAAAACCATACCAAAATAACACATCAAAAATAATCAAAAGGGGGAAAAAAGATTTTTAAAATCTCGCAAAAGCCATTTTAAACAGTGTGTCAGTACTGGACAAATGACTTTGTGGTAAAACCCACCACCCTGCCTCCATACACAAGAAGACAGATATTGAACAGGACTCCACACGCATCAAACAACACTGTGGGGCAGGGCCTAGTAGGCCTGGGTCTCGTCTGTAATCACAAATGTCCAAATCCTCTAACAAGGTCCAGAGTTCTGTCCCCCACATCAAACTACGTCTCTGCATACTGGGTTTCCATTACGTTACTCATTATGGCGATCCATTAATGCTGTCGGGTGTTTATCATTTTTAAAGTGTTAAAACTTACATCTATGTGAAATATTAGAATAAAACAACAAATTAAAACAATATCACATGTATCCGAGAGTTTATCTCGTTGTCCACACTGTCCTCTGCACATCCCTCACTTTAGTTTTAGTCAGTTATATTGAGTGACCTGTAGGGGGAGCTGTTCTTTTATGACTTGGGGGGTGTATTTGTGTAAGACAATAAAAACATTAATTTGCCCTGAAATCATTCCTGACGTAAATGTAAAATGGTGCCCATTGGAACCCAGTAATGAAGCATGCGGCATCTCTGCAGCTTCTAATTTGACTAGTTAAATGACTCCATTACGTGTTTAACAGACAGAGGCAAATCATTTCTGGTCAGTTGAGGCTCACTTAGCCGCGTCACAGGGCTTGGGGAAAAATCGGAAGATAACTGGTCCCGGTTCTTTCCTTTTTTTGCACTCTATACTATTGCAGGCCAAAAGTAAGAGGCTGAAAGAAAAGCTGATGATATGACCTGCACATGTTTCCTCTCATTCTCTCTCATATCTGTCCATCTCTCTCTCTCTCCCCACTTCTGTGACAGAGTTTGCATCCCTCTGTTAATTAGGTGTCCACAGCGCATGATCAAAGTCTGTATAGTGAAATACATAAATAGATGCCCATCAGGGAGTGTTTTCAGCACAGATTGTACATACTGTATAATCATACTTCTGTCCTCTGGCTTGACTGGGTTGAGAGGTTTAACTGGTTAAGACAGTATTAGGAAACAATGAATTATGAAACATTTTAATGCTTTATGGAAAAAGCATCAACACTTTACACAGAATCGGTACAATAATTTGTATTCAACAAATGGTCATTTAAAGGAGGTGCGTAACTTTTAGAAAAGGAGATGTTAAGCCTCAGGACTAAGCCTCAAACTAATTATTATGTTAGCTGTTTTATTTTATTTTACTTTATTTATTTATTCATTCATTTGAGGTTAGCATTAAAAGAAAAAAAATCCAAATTAAATCTTATTAAATCTAATAAAATCAGTAAATTCCTGATTTGTGTTTTACAATTTTCTAGCAAAAATATTAAATATTAAAAAAAAATCGAATTTACATTACAATGAAAATCAACAACAAAACTACACAACAGTTTTAACAGAGTTGAACATTTAACTAAAAATAAGACCGGACAATAACTGGTTTGCAGTTATTAATCAAACTTATAACTGCCAATAAATCAAAGGAAATAGTAGTTTGATTTCTCTCTCTCTCTAACAAGAACCTGGGTAAGAGGACAAAATCAAACATAATGTGGGACAGTTTTTGGTAATTACACTAATTTAATAATTAACACAGTTTGTCTACCTCAATGGTATGAATATTAATTAAACAATGTCAAAATATGAGATACAAATTTAAGATTTTAAATAATTGTAAGTAGAGAAGGTCAAAACATCACAAGGCAAAAAATTTAACTGGGCAAAATAAAACTGCCATTTGATTTTTTGTTTTATCATTTTTTGTTTTTTTATCTAGATAGTTTTCTTTTCATTTTAGGTTAAAATACTATAGTTAATACAATAGTTTAAGTTTAATAGTTTATCTAACATCTAATAGTTCTCACTAGACAAAAGAAAATGTAATTTGCACCTCTAATGTATTTTTTTCCCCATGGGACACTAAACGCCACCATATTTATGTTAAGTGTCACACACTGAGATTGACACATGCGTTCACATATCATTCATCCATAGAATGTGAAGCCGGTGTTGAGATAGAGGGTGTGAGAATTATCAAACCCACAGGGAATGACAACAATTGCTGATACCAAGTGGCCATACCACAAACAGACTCGTCAGTCTAAAAGCACACATCACACACACACACACAGGTGGGTAAAGACAGGCACTCTTAAGGGATATAGGGCTGATTAGAGCAGGTGCGTATGTGTGAGTCAGATGGGCCTCTCACCTCTGGCTTTAAATGGAGTGATTAGGAATGGAAAAAAGAGTTAGTGTGGATGGGCTGATTCCTATTACGCTCTCTCTGCCCTCTGGCGTGCTACACGGAAGGACAGGAACTGAAGCCCTCTGCACGTGCAGGAAGCAAGAACATCTCTGCTGATGGACAGAGAGCCAATCACAGACTGGCATCGCTTGTAAGGAACACAGCACATGCCGAAGGATTCCATCATATAATCTGAAAGCTTTTTCTTTGCCATTATTAAATGAGTCATATTTGAAATGAATTAATTTATTATATTGTATATCTCATTGGAAACACACTAGGCTACTTTCAATGAAGAACTCAACAGGAAGAGGAAAGGTCACCCAAAAATGAAAATTCTGTTATCATTTACTCCTGTATGACTTACTATCTTCTGAAGAATATATTTTTAAGACTGTCTCAGTGTTTTTTTGTCCATGCAACGAAAGTCAGGGTCCGGTGTTGTATTGGACCCCATTGACTTGACCCCATCTGGAAAAAAACAGCTGAGACATTCTTCAAAATATCTTCTTTTGTGTTCCACAGAATAAAGAAGGTCATACAGGTTGGGAACAACATAATTTTTGAGTGAGCTATCTTTTTTTAAAATGCATTGCCACAGCTGTTCCTGCATGGGTCAATGCGAGTATGCAGGGTCCAGAGTCTCCCACTCTAATGGGTTAGGTAATTATGCAGTCTGAGCTCACAGACGAGGGATTTAAGAACTAAGTATACTATGTGACACATGTCTGGGGTTATTAATAGTCATAACTAGATGGACAGATGGACAGGCCCGAGATAATGCCATCAGATGCCATAATAATCTGCACTGTGAACATCTTAAAGTACAAGTAAACAATGACCACAAAAAGGACTCTGTAAATGTCTCCGTACAGTAACGACTTCTATCTCCTAAGTGCCGGTCTCACAGCAGATGCCAAACGCTGGTAAAATGCAATGGCGTGAGATCCTGAAGAGCAAAGCTCTCTTTATCCCTTTAGCGTCCATGGCTCAACTCTTTGTAGTGCGACTGAAGTGCAGTAAAGTGGGCCGTTTTCAGCCCCCCTCCCCAAACGTCCGAGTCCTCACAACCCAACACGTCTGATTGTTGATCCTCCTGAAGAGGACAGATCAAATATTCCACTCCAGTCTGCGAGCGGGGCACAGATATGATTGGGGTTGACGGACGGGGCCCCCAGTTTGAAGTCTTAACAGACAGTGCGACTTTGATATCTGTACTCGGCGCGTATCACCAAAGACACAGGGAATGAATGAGAGTGAGGGGGAACTGAGAGAGAGGCAATGAACAAAAGCATCTGTGGAGTGGTCAGGGCCAGCGGCAGCATGTGTCAGAGGCTTTTTGAAGTTTAACCCCCTTCCTCTCTCTCTTCTCCTCCTCCTCCTCCCCGTATTCCTCCCCCCAAAGGTCCCTCTTCTCCTTCACACTTCCTGCTTTCTGGGAGAGCACAGTGGCGACACATATATACGCATACACACCAACAGCCTCATCCAACCAATTACCAGCACCTTGCCTCGCATACTTTGGACAGAGCTGCTTCGAATAAAGGCAGCAAACCGCTGTTTATTCGCTAAAAACAAAGTGTGTTACATTGTTCCGATTGTAATATGGGTAAAAATATCATATTAAACACATGCATGGAAAAAAGCGAGCTTAAAGGTTAGTTCACACCAAGAATGATAAGGATAATTATAATTATACCGATACCTACCGTATATTAGCATTCGGACCAAGGCATGATAATGTTCTGTTTATTATAAGCACGCTGTGCAGATATGTCATCTGCCACTTTAAATGCTTGAGCTTTTTAAAATTGGGTGGATTCTGATTGGCTGTTAATGTTTTTAGCGTTCATCAGCTGGAAAAAAAAAATCATTCTGAAAGTGATTTCAGCTATATCGTCCCTCGATGTGTCATTATTGTAATAGTGTGGACTGCACTATTCTCATATTTTCACGATTCTCTTGGTGTGAACGGGCTTTAATTCACAATTACAGTACCGACAGGAAGTCTTTCTGATGGCCTGCAAGCGAAAACTGAACTCCGAAAGCAGCAAAGTTCATCTAATAAGAGGAAAAGAGATAAACGTGTGCGATCATCATTTTCTTAACTTGTGTTTCCGCAGATTCAAAGCGCTGAGCTTTAGCATAAACAGCAGGCAGGAAAAGTGGGTTTTTAAAAACTCTGTCTTCCTGGGATTGAGCGTTCGGAGCAGAGGGATGAAGAAAAGACTAAACAGATGTCACAGCTTGGCGGGAACGAGGGAGTTAAATAGCTTTATTTTTTTCCTCCCTCTTTTTAAATGTCTCACGTATAAACAGATTTTGTTGCTTCTTAAAGTGGGCTCAAAATTAAAGCGTATCGTTTTACACACATATTGCATGCATAATAGTGAGCCCCAGCTGCCCGTGTCCTGTTCTTAAGAGCCATATGATTGAGTTAGGGGCCCGGGTATCAGATAAGATTTAAGCCTGCTCTCCCTGTGCGCTCCCCCTCTGCATTTCACTGCTAACTTATTAAATGGAGAGAAATGACATTATTTTTCTGAGTGTATGTGTAATTATTGTCACACACCTGTGACTCCAGCCATACACGGCAAGAGGAGGAGAGGAAGGAAGAGACGGCGGCGAGGGGAGAGATGTCGCTCGGAGCAGAGGGAGCTCTGGGTTTTTTCCTTTAAATGGTGGGTGAGAGAAAAACAGTGAGCTTGTTAATCACCGAATCTCTGTCGTGGAGGAGAACAAGGCTATTCTAACAACTTGAACGGCAGATATCATTGTGAATTTCATCTGAAATTAAGTGTCCTCTCATGTTGTTTCCTTCAGACAATAACATTCTACATGCAGCCTGAAGTTTATGGAAAAGTTTCCCTTTTTTGCCTGCCAAACAGGCTTTCTTTCCACATACCACCAACAAACTGTTCTGTGTTGGCAGTTCTAGATGGTGAACAAAAGTCTCATCTGAAATGCTGATACATGCGCCAAGCACACGTTCCTTCCTTTCTTTTCTTTCTTTTTTGAGGGGACCACCCCGTAAGGCAACATGTGAAATACTGCTCTGAAGACAAAGGAAATAACCTATTAGTGAGGGAGCAATGATCTTCTTTTGCCCCGACTCCAAGAAGTGACTCAGAATGTTGTAATTGTTTACCTTTGACACTGACCGTAATTCTTCTCCGCTCCGCCGTAACAGAATATTTCAGCGTAGTTTTTTAAAAGCTCTCCTTCTCGCTCTCGCTCTCGCACCACACCGTCAATGCCTCAAATGTAATCAAATCACTCGGTTTCACGTATTTCTTTTCAACACCCGCTCTTTGCTTCACAGGAGGAAGGGCCGAGCAAGTGAGAAAATGATAAGAAAAGCAGCAGATCGGCTTGTTTAAGATATCCCGGCATTATTCGCCGTCAACTAGGCCCTTAAAATGTGACCTCCGCTCCGTCTGCGACTTGTGCAAATACATTGGGTGCCACTCAAAGCCTTTTATTCTGACACTTTTGAAAGGGCCATGATAAAAGCTAAGCACGTCAGGAGGTTTTACACTGTCAGTCTCGCTTTCCTGTGCTGATCTAAAAGCATGGAATTAGCAGTGTTTTTTGGTGTAATGTTTTAATAGAAAACAGATGGCCGCAGATGTAGGGCTGTACAGAGCTGGGTGACATGTCTTTAATATTTTAGAGTGGTCTTGCTGTAAATGTAGAAGCAGCTGTTTCCTCCCCGTTGTAAATTTGGAGTTTTTAATTTGTGATTGACAGCTATTGGATTTGCTGTAAATTACAAAAATGAATATGGAAGCGATGGAACCGACGGCCAGGAAGGGGGGAGGAGAGGGGCATTTGACACCGTTCACGGATGAATAGATTTATGTGCACCCAAATGTGAGGTATTTACATCCTCTCTCTCTCCTCGGTCTGATTCCGCTCAAGAACGCCGCTATATATGCCACTGATATTTAAATGTACATGAATATTAAAATATAAGTGCGGGTGGAGAGGATGCGAGCGGGGGGAGGTGTCACGCGCACGGGGCGGCTGGCAACAGAGTTCTATTTCGATGTGTTTGTTTAGCTGCTGTTCGTTTAGTTTTAATGTCAGCCGCGAGTACAGCTCCCTTGACGCTTATGGTGGTGATTGTCATCAATTCGCATCTTGGCATTTAAACCACCTGCTTCAAATATGCGTATTTGAAATGCAAATACACTGCATATGCCCAGACAAATTAAAAAACATGGTGAGTAAACACTTTTGAAGTCATACCTTTCTCTCTCTTTTTTTTCATCAGGGACTTGCACTGTCAAATGTTCTTTTACTTGAGAAGGCAACGCCAGTCAGATAACGCCTCTCAGAGCAAACCTGCATAATACTAACTGATTATATATTTATTTATGGTTTTGTTCACAAGGCATAGAGAGCGGTTATGTTTTTATCTCGGCCTCAGCTTGATTCTTATGCCTCTGGAGTGTTTTCGATTAACCGTTTCTGTCTCTTTTTTTTTTGTCCTTCTGAAAAAACAAATGCATTATATTTTCTCTCCTTATTTTCCACCTCTCTCTTCTTCATCGCCTGACACTACCGTTATTCAAACATCAATAGCTATATGTCTTCTTTAGCACTGACTCTTTCTTTCATATTGATATTTATATGTGATCATTACTTTTCTTCTCCAGGCTTTGTCTCCGAGTGTCAGCTCTAAAAATGAATGCATTATATTTTCTCTTATTCTCTCTCCTTCATCGCCTGACACTACCGTTATTCAAACATCAATAGCTATACATCTTCTTTAGCACTGACTCTTACTTTCATATTGATATTTATATGTGATCATTACTTTTCTTCTCCAGGCTTTTGTCTCTGTATGTCAGCTCTAAGGTGCAATATCCAATAGTGCATTCAGAGCAAAACGCAGAGCAAATATGTCGCATCAGGCTGGATACCTTTATAATGAACCCGGTACATAATTCTTCTTAAGGTGTCAATTTAAACATGATCATGTTGCGCATCTGCTTTTTTTCCCCTCCCTCTTCTTTCTATCTGCTTCATCTGTTTCTGTCCAGGCCGTGTGAGAGGACACTAAGATAAAGATGAGTTTTTAATCAGGCAGATGGCTGACTCACGAAACACTCTTCCTGTATGTGTGTAATCATTGCCATCACTCTCATTAATCATCATCATCATTCTGGTCATCATCATCGTCATCATGTTTTAGATTAAATAAAAACACGTTCACAATGACAATCTGTGCTTCTGCTGTTCATTCGTTCAAGAAACGAAAAGAACAAGGTGGAAAAAAACAAAAAACAAATCCCCACTAAAACTTCTGCACCACTGCTTCCCAGCATCTCTCTGTTCTCCCGGTTTTGACAAAAGTTGCTGAATGTTGTTTCTCAAACTAACGAGCAGCCGTTTCATTTTGTCAGATGAAAAATTTGAAGTAAACAGGGATGGAAGACACACATGAATCAGCTTCATTACCATTAAGGACCCCCTTCTAAAACATGCACATGCCGGGTTCACTCGCCACACCTCATCGAGTATCGATTGTGCCGCCGATTGGTCTCTCAGAAAAGCGCCTGTCATCCGATTGATGAGCAGTTGTCAAGCACACACAGTGGGCCGTGCACGACCAACGCCGCCGCCGCCGCTAACGTTCACGCACCTGTCAACCGCAGGCAGGCAGAGCCCCTGATGAGGTGTTGCCTAATTGTGTTTTAGAAAGCGATGACACCTCATCTCTACCTCTCTCTCGCTCCACTATGATATGTCTCTTAATGCAATTAGGCATAATGAAAAACTAGAAATGGTGAACAACACTGGAGGGCTGCTGGAAGTGATGCGGGGTGGGGAGGGGTTTGGACTTCCTGCGGAGAGCAGGCATTCAAATGAGAACATAATAGGGACATCAGAACAAGAGCAGTATTTTCTGTGAGATGACAACAACATTAAAACAATCCAGGTAATTAAAAACATACTCTGTGTTTTGTCAAAGTGGCCATCATTGTTGAAGTTGAAGCCTCTCCCCCTCCCTAACGATTTCGGCATAAATACGAGTAATGATCTCGGGAAGAGGAAAACGAAGAAGACGGTCAGAGAAAAGCAAGAGAACAACAACGGGGGGAAAAAATCAATCAAAGTATTAGACTGAAAAGTTGTTCTGTTCTCAAGGACATTGAGTTCTCGGGCATTCTGTCGGAGCTGTCCAGTAGAAAAAAATGAGACATAACTTGGATGAGACACCAGCGAGAGGGGAGGGGGAACGGAGGGGGGGAGAGGAAAGAGACACAGAAATAAACCCAACTCCCATCTGATGACCAGCTTGTCTATAATACTGAATCCCTGCGCCGTGCCAAGATGCAGAAACAGGATAAGTCCAGATCGGAGAGATTTGAACTGGTCTCGGGCCTGTGCGAGAGCGGCGACAACATTCAAGCATGAACAAAATCGCTGTTTCACCTGCTTAACCAGTCCTTTTCGTAAGCCGATAAGAGATTTGAGCATAAAATTGAGCGAGGGAAAGAGAGGGGAAAAAATGATACA
>NW_015631718.1:935645-944781 GCF_001515625.1 Sinocyclocheilus rhinocerous
TATAATTATAAAATTGTAAAAAAAAAATATAACTTAACTTTAACTTAAAATTATAACTAAAATATAAAAATAAAAGCTAATTCAAATATTAATAAAATAATAGATATAAGAATATATAAATAATAATAAAATAAAACTGTAGGTAAGTTGTCACAATGGGACCTGCCATAAACAAACTATTGGATTTTCAGCTAAGTTTAAACAGTAAAACAATTATTAGTAGTAGTAGTATTAGTATTTAATTATTAATAATTAAAAGATAAATTTAAGAGGTAACATAAAAAAATATAAAACCATTGTTTTGGGACATTTATGAAATAACTCGTCCTGAGAACATTTAAGATGATTTTTAACTCTGCATTTAAAACCAACACACTGAACTGCTGGAGAAAACTTTTGTAATAAGACTTTAGAATTGAAACCTTATGAAATATAAACCTTGTGACAACTTCCTTGTGTGACAGCTATCCTTGGTTGCCTCTAAATACAGTGAATAAATGTGTGAATGATTTTTTTGCCAGATGTTACCTGATTTTGTGGTCAATATGTGCTTCATCTCATGGTCAGAGTGGCTTGTTTTATATGTCAAAGGGATGTGCCACAGGTAGCTATGGAAAATAATTTTGTATTTCTGTTATGAAGAGTCCTATCAGTCATATTTTTACTGCCCTTAAAATTGTAGTATAACTATAAAACATAAAGACAGAAAGAACTACAGAATCAAACAATGAGCCCATGTGATTTTGTAGTGTTTTACCCTTTTTGAAGTGAATGCCATGAGGGATCATCAGGCAGGACTATCTTTAAGAAGCGCTCTTGCCCAATATACAGTTTCCTTCCTTGCCGCTTCACTGTGATCAGCGGTATGCCCTTTTGTATAGTCCACGTATACATCATTTTCTTCAGGTCTATATGCTCCCCAGCAAAACGATACTAGAATATTTAATGAACGATTTGATTGACAGCATTAATCCCAGAGGCAAAGTTGTTCAGAATGAGGAGGTCTATCATATAATATGAAGATATAGTGTTTGTTTGAATATATTATAATTTTTTAGCAATTTGAGGCCATTTTCCATTGAAATCTTGTGTTTTTGAAGCCTTTTTAACTGTTATAGCGCCACCTATGGTCCGATCTCCATGAAACTTTGCATGCTTGTTAAGAGTGATCTGACACATGTTTCCACCAAGTTTCATAAAGTTTTGAGTTTTTGTTTAGGTTTTATAGGCTTTTAGGTATATCTGGCCACACCCCTTTTCTAAATGACCCCATTATAAGTAACCAAAAGACAAAATTAATTTTTTTTTTGATAATTATTGATCTAGAGAGTCCAGTGAATATTACTGCAGTGGTTTGATCGAGATTGAGCGATAAACCTAGGACTAGTTCGCAAAAGTAGGTTTTTTAAATAATCTTGAATATTTAATGAGCAGTTTGATTGACAGCATTGGTCCTAGAGGCAAAGTTGTTCAGAATGAGGAGATCTATCAAATGATATGAAGATCTAGTTTTTAGATGAATATATGTACATGTTCTGTAATTTGAGGTCATTTTCTATACAAATATTGTATTTTTGAGGCCTTTTCAACTGTTATAGCGCCACCTAAGGTTCCATCTCCATGAAAGTTTGCATGGTTGTTAAGAGTCATCTGACACATGTTTTCACCAAGTTTCGTAAAGTTTGGAGTTTTCGTTTAGGCTTTATAGGTTTTGGGGTATATTTGACCACGCTCTTTTCTAAATGACCCCGTTAAAGGTAACCAAAGAACAAAATTCAACTTTTTTTTGATAATTATTGATCTAGAGAGTCCAGAGAATATTACTGCAGTGGTTTGATCGAGATTGAGCGAAAAACCTAGGACTAGTTCGCAAAAGTAGGTTTTTAACATATTTGTGAATATTTAATGAACGATTTGATTGACAGCAATGGTTCTTGAGGCAAAGTTGCTCGATATGAGGAGATCTATCAAATGATATACATATTGTGGGGATGACTGAAACACCACGTGATTACAGAGCCATAAAACTCTTTAGCGCCAACTAGTGGCCGATTTCTTTCAAA
This sequence comes from Sinocyclocheilus rhinocerous, assembly GCF_001515625.1. Lineage (NCBI taxonomy): Eukaryota > Metazoa > Chordata > Actinopteri > Cypriniformes > Cyprinidae > Sinocyclocheilus > Sinocyclocheilus rhinocerous. Next base: position 937,709 of record NW_015631718.1, read on the forward strand.
ATTCTTACAGACCTTTAGGGCCATAAGTCGAACATGCCCACTGAGTTTCGTCCCGATCAACCTCCGTTAACCTTGTCTTATAGGTGCTTAAATGTCTTTGGCCAATGGCGGCCATGTTTTTTTATATACGCAAATGTCCTCATAGACACTTATGGCACACTGGACAAACACACTGCATACCAATTTTCAAGTCGATCGGACAAACGGTTGCAAAGTTATATTTGTTCTTATGTTTTTTCCATTTTATAGCGCCACCAAGTGGTAGAGCTGCGCAATTTTTTTTATTTCACCAAATATTGAGCTCATTCACATGTGTACCAAGTTTGGTGAAGATATCTCATTCCGTTCAAGAGTTATCTCCATTTTAGTAAAATTGTCCCCGCCTTTTTTATACGTTTCGGCGTCCCTTTGCGACCGTGAGTTGAAAGTTCAACTTTTTTTTGATAATTATTCATAAACACTGTCCATAGAGTATTGCTGCACTGGTTTGGTTCTGATCGGGCGAAAAACCTTGGACTAGTTCGCAAAAGTAGCTTTTTTAAATAATCTTGAATATTTAATGAACAGTTTTATTGACAACATTGGTCCCAGAGGCAAAGTTGTTCAGCATGAGAAGATCTATATTTGGATATGAAGATTTAGTGTATGTGTGAATAGATGAACTTTTTGTGTACAATTAAATTCTGTTATATTTTAAATATTGTGTTTTTGGAAACTTTTTTTACTGTTATAGCGCCACCTATGGTCCGATATTCATGAAACTTTGCTTGCTTATTAAGAGTCACCGGACACAAGTTTTCTCTGAGTTTCGTAAAGTTTTGAGTTTTTGTTTAGGTTTTATAGGCATTTGGGTATATTTTGGCCACGCCCCTTCTCTAAATGACACCGTTAAAACTAAGCGAAGGACAAAATTCAACATTTTTTTGATAATTATTGATCTAGAGAGTCCAGAGAATTGCGTTGCAGTGGTTTGATCGAGATTGAGCAAAAAACCTAGGACTAGTTCGCAAAAGTAGGTTTTTTACATATTTGTGTATATTTAATGAACGATTTGATTGACAGCAATGGTTCTAGAGGCAAAGTTGCTCGTTATGAGGAGATCTATCAAATGATATGCATATTGTGCTGATGTGAGAAAAATTGCGCAATATACAATTGTTTACGCACTTGAAAAACGCAATTTCGCCCCCCAGTGGCCGATTTCTTTCAAAATTCTTACAGACCTTTAGGGCCATGGGTCGAACATGCCCAGCGAGTTTCGTTCCGATCGACCTCCGTTAACCCTGTCAAGTAGGTGCTTAAAAGATTTTGGCCAATGGCGGCCATGTTTTTTGAGAAACGCAAATGTCCTCATAGACACTTGTGCCACTTGTAGTCCTTGACACTGCAAACCAAATTTCAAGTCGATCGGACCAACGGTTGCGAAGTTGTAGCCATTTGTATGTTTTTATATCCTATAGCGCCACCAAGTGGCAGAGCTACGCAATTTGTTTTGATTTGACCACAGTTTTAGCTCTTACACATGTGCAGCGAGTTTGGTGAAGATATCTCATTTCGTTCAAGAGTTATAGCCTTTTTAGTAAAATTGGTCCTCGACTTTTGAACGTTTTGGCGCCCCATTGCAACAGTGAGTCGAAATTTCAACTTTTTTTTGATAATTATTGATATTCACTGTCCAGAGAATATTTCTGCAGTGGTTTGGTTCCGATCGGGCAAAAAACCTAGGACTAGTTCGCAAAAGTAGGTTTTGGACATACGTCAAATTTGCGGAAAAACGAGACCTCCTAGACCCAAAATCAGAACGACTGTTTTTAATTGGCGTTGACCCAAGGATTCCAAAAATGTAAAATTTTGGAGTCTACGGCAAGCGGTTTAGGAGTTATTAGCACTTACGCGTTTTTGATCGCTGTAGCGCCCCCTATTGGCCGATTGGGCCGGCTCTTTGCGCCTGAGTAGCGAGCATGACTACTACCTTTTGACAAAGTTTCAGCTCTCTAGGCCTTACGGTTTGTTCTGCCCGTTCAGTTTTAGGGAAGAATAATAATAATAATAATAATAATAAAAATCCTTACAATTACAATAGGGTTTCAGCACTGCGTGCTTGAACCCCTAATAATACAAACTGGGAGGTGGCTGATATCATCTTTATTGAAAAAGGGAGAATGAGGAGAGAGAAAGAACCGTTGTTTTTGATAATAAAGAGACATTTTGCCTTCCATTTGAAGAGCCAGTTAAAAGCGCAACCAACATGGAAATCCATTACGGAACGCTACTTAAAAAGTGTGACCAATCCTTGTGCAGTCAATTAGAGACTGGAGACAGACTGTGATGTTTGTCGGTTAGGGTCTGGCACATTCTGCTCAGCGAGGATTTAACGATGAGGAGGAGAGATTTGGTTAGCTTTTTATTGTTTATTTTCATCCCTTGTTTTTTCCATGGGGAAGGATACATGGATAGATGGATGACATGGATGGGAGGGGGGAGCTCTGCTTATCTGTTTTCTTTCTCTCTCTCTCTATCTGTCTGTCTTTCCATTTACAGAAGCATTAATGTGCACAGCTATGTGCTCATCCATTGTTCTGAGTTTTACAGCATGAAGAATGTGTTTGTGGAGCGGAGATTGTCAAATAAAAAAAAAAAGCTGTGTTCTTAAACTCAGAAAAAGTGCAGAAAAAAAGACACGATATCTAATCTAAAGTGTGTAAAAAGAATGATTGGCCAGAATAAGTGGGGATAAGGTTTCATATTAAAAAAGATTTATCCTAAAGTATGGTGCTAATCCTCAGATTAATCCCCCCTCCTCCTTATTTTATTTTAATTTTTTTTTGCATGCTGGCTTTCATAAAACCTATAACTCAAAAAGTTCTTATATTTTCTGGAAACAGGCATGCTAAGGCCTGATTTTACAAGAATTGCTGCCCAATGAATCATGCCGAGAATTCATCCTCTAGTGGTGTGCGACTCCAGAACTGATAATTAAACATACAAAACAAGTTTTTCAAAAGGAAGTGCAAAGAAACAAAGAACTTGTTACATAAATGCAGGGAATTTCGTTCACTAATCAAAAGAAAGAATAATGGTGGTTATCATGGATAAATGCAAGAATTGTTTTCAAAACTGCTGGAGCAAAATGTTTAATAAAATGTATTAATATGAATAATTATTATCATTGTCTTTCCTCTTTGTGTTCTATATAATTTGTAAATCAGTGTTCTTTGCTTCAGTGGAAACTCATCACATTAGAACTGCCTGTAAACTGCTGTTAGGCTGAAACATATGGGTGCATGCAGTCGTTAGCCCACTTCATAAATATTTCATTCATATTTCCTGTTTGTGTGCGTGGAGCTGTGTGACTGAAAGCCTATGCATGTGTATGTGTCCCTGACTCTCGCTCTCTCTCTATCTCTCCCTTTTTTTCTTTCTGTGTATAATTAAATCTCAGCAGATTTCCTTTGAAACTGCTAATCATACCAGTAAATCAACGCTGAGATTTATCTTGATGAAGGAATAGAAAATAACTTCTGAAAGTAACAGAAACACCACTCAAGAACAAACAGAAGCAGGCAAAAGGTGAGCTTGATTTCAGACTTTGCCTCGTAACTGTGATCAGCCATCATTCAGCCTCAAACGCGCTCAAATCGCAATATTCTCCATGCAGGCAGTGTGTTATAGTGAGCTAGAGAGAGCTAAAATGGGATCACAGGCCACTTATTGAGTTCTTGCGGACACAAAAGGCCTACTGTTGCAGACAACTAAAGCTGAGGCAGTTACTGTACCTTTCAAAACTAATATGTAACCATATCTGTTTAAAAAGGACGATTCATATTACTGTGAATGCAGGAGGAAAGTTGTTCCCATCTCCCAAGCCCTAGGAAACTCGAGTCCCGACCTAATGGCCCTCAATTGGAAGGTGGCCTTTTGTGGAGGGGGCATCGCATTTGTAGAAAAAATGACAGATGAAATTTTTGTGGTGATGTAAAACATCTTCAGCTTTTTTTAACAGCACAATGGCACTTACTGTGCTTTATGGTCGCCGTGGCGACACAAAGGTCATTCTGTATATGCCTCAGCGGACAAGGGCAGCACTGAATGAAAATTAGGTTATATGTGATCAACCAAGTTATTAATCTGATTAAAATGGATTCTCTTTGCTTCCTATTTAGCAAGGCTTGAGAGAGAGAGAGAGAGAGAGAAAGAGTAACACACACAGAAAGAGAGAGATGAGGGGGGAGGAAGGGAAACAATAGAACATTCTGTTTATTTATCCACAGAAGAGTTTAAATGCAGTGTAAATCCGTTAACATAAAAGACAACATCAATACCGCAAAATGTGCATTTTTACTTTCCACATCCAACGGTGTCCTTGCACTGCCACCTCATCCAGGTAACCTTTCTAATCCTGATTAAATTACTGCAATTAGAACAGCAGCTCTCCTACCTCCCCCCATATTTCCCTAATAAACAATACGCCATCTTAAATCCATTCGATGGGATTTGCATGGAACAATGCTTGAGCTCGTGCGATTTATTTCCATCTCTACAGAGGAATTAAGTGCATTTTTTAACAGCTAATGGTATAATGTGGGCTTATTTCTCATGCAATGTTTTTTTTTTTCTTTTACGTCGCTTCTCCACTCCTTCTATTTGCAGGAACTTTGCTTCCACCCTGTTTATTTGAAGTCTAAATCAAATGTGGCTTACTGGACCGGCTCTTCTTTCGCACAGCAACTTGAACGTGGAAGTACACGGATTACGACAGATTCGTCTGTAATTGCTACACGACCTCTCAAAACACACCCCTGTTGCCTCTGCCTCAGTCAGACTGTGTTTTCTGTATTTGTTGCATTAACTTTAGCACGTTGTTTGCCATTGATGTGGAATAAAGGAGCAAATAAAAGTTGACATACTTGTGCTTTTTTTTCTTTTTTTAACTCCCAGCGCCTGCCAGCCGGAATCGGGGCATATTTTCTCATTACGTTTGGAGTGTATGTCATACGCCGTGTGTAAGCATGATCATTATTAACATTGTGTGTGTGAGGTGTGCCCTTGCGCAGGCAGGAAGTGTTGTTCTGCCGGTACAATCCCTCTGAGAGCAGATCGTCACATCTGAGGGCACCTGGGGAACGCAAGCAGCACAGCTATGAGGAATACCTCAAATTGAACAAAGTCGGAGAAACAAAACAAAACAAAAACAAAGAAATAAGATCAAATATATGGGAGGAGGGGGTGTGTGACAAAAAAAAAAACTCTGGGTCTTGGAGCAAATCTATTAAGTATTAGCTTAAGGGTTTCTGTCATTAAATGCAAACTATAGTGGGCTACGGGGGAATAAAAATAATGGAAGCATGCCGTGATTACTGCGCCAGTGAGAACACTTCATATTCTCCTCTCCCAAGGTTTTCTCTAACAAGATCTTTCTTTCCGTCTAATATTATGAATAGCATAATTGTTTTGCTGTCATTAGCATTGAATATTTCTCTGCCTTTGTTGTCATACTGGAACCCAATCCTTTATTCAGCGACCACTCGCTCTTTTTCTCCCTGCTGGAAACGATGAAGCCTACTGTAGCCTACTGTACGTCAGCAAGGTACGAGACAGGAGTGAAAGAGAGTGAAATTACGTGGCCTTTCAAAAGCTTTCAGCTCCGCCAAAGTTGATATCGGAGTAAGTTAGTGTCAGGAAAAATATTTTTAGAGATTGCACAGCTGCTGGAGTAGAGCAACAGGTACCATCCAGTGGGCTTGACAACAGCTCTTTGAAATCAGAATTTGCGTCGCTGAGTGACAAGGCGCTAATTCACCAAGGTTGAAGTTAAAATGGTAATATTGAACATGTGAAATAGCACCTCGCCTTCACCCGACAAGCCTTCATCACACCCTGCACAATGGAAAGAGTGGAGATGCACCAACACTGTCTGTCACCTCAGAGACTTCCAAGGAGAGCGAAAGAGAGCGAGCAGTCTTTCATTGTGAGAGCGCTTCCCTCCGGCAGTGTGCTCTGAGATGGAGAAGAGTGAGACAAGGCTCAGAGAAACAGTCTGATGTGTCGTGTCAAGAGTCTACCTTTACTCTGTAATAAGACTGTTTGACAGCTCTTAAATGTACCACAACAGTGCGTTCAGAGGCTGACAGCATTTAAACTCCCGGTGACAGGTTAAATGTCATCTGTCAGAGATGAATGATTCATCTCTGAGTCTTTTACAAATCAGTTGTATGTAACAACCCGGTTCATCACAGGTTCTCTGGTCCCGACTTCCACGGTAAGGAGCTAAAGATCACGGAGGGCCTCGACGTTCCCAGGGGAGGGATTAAGTGTGCATAAAACACGGACCGGGTGACCCTCGGGCCGTACGCATCATCAGTGTGACGGGTTCTCCCGCCTCTCCGCGGTCGCCCGAATGCAGGGGCTGCGTGGATGCTAACAGACTAACACGAGCCATATTATTGTTAATTAGCCACCTGACGAGGACAGCATTACTGGCAATTACCAAGTTTCATCCCCGCACCGCTTTTTGAGTGTGGAGATATCTTTTTACTGAAAGGGAGATGAAAGTCAGGGGCAAATAGCGAGTGAAAAAAAAAAAGGAAATCAAGTGTTTTGTCTGTTCTGTGTTATATTCTCTCTTACTCTCTCTCTGCGTCTGTAATAGTTCTAGCTGTCTGTAAATTAGGAGACCGCAATAATTACTTAGTAGTAATTGCTATGTGGTAAATGAGCATGGCATTGAGGTGACATGCAGTAGTGTGTTTGTGTGTGGAGTAAATTGTGTTTCTAAGAAAAACTATTTCATGAATTTGAACACTACACACTGTATGGCAGTGGTTCTTATAACTGGTGGGTCACAGGTCTGTTCTGACTAGGTCATGGATATATATATATATATATATATATATATAAGATTAAGTAAAAACATATAAAGACAATACTATACTGTTTTTATGTTAAAACATATGAAAACAATATTTGTATAAAAATATAATAATTTATTTAAAATATATATTTAAAGTCAGATGTTTATTAGTTTATATATATATATATATATATATATATATATAAAACTATATTTAGTTATA
>NW_015631718.1:944806-945171 GCF_001515625.1 Sinocyclocheilus rhinocerous
ATATATATTGTTATCATTACATAATCATAATAATTAAATATTTAATGAATTTAATAATCATAAACTGTATGTAAAATAGATTTATAAAGTTAATATTTATTTTTATTGTCTGTCATTTTTATAATATAATCATATTATATTACATTACAGATGTATAAATATATTTAAATCTATGATTGTATAAAATATTGCATGACATTATCATCATTATTATATAATTTAAATAACAACAACAACAACAACAGCAATAATAATAATAATAATAATAATAATAATAATAATAATAAATATAATAATAATAATAATAATAATAATAATAATAATAATAATAATAATAATAATAATAATAATAATAATAATAATAA
>NW_015631718.1:946772-960598 GCF_001515625.1 Sinocyclocheilus rhinocerous
ATATTTAAACATTACATTTTAAGTTTTGCCACTTGTTGTCCATAAAATCCTGAAGCAGAACACATTGTCAACTGCCGCTATATTGTATTTGAAGTCTACTAAAATATATAAGGTAATGAAAATTTTGAGGGAAATAAGAGTAATGGAATATTACAATGAACAAGAAAGGTCTGTTCCACACTAAACGTTACTAACGAGCAAGTGTGATGTTTGTGCGAGCATGTGAGGATGTGTCATCATGTTCCTCGGTATGAAGAGAAAGTCACAAGTCGCGTCTGTTTCTTTACATCTGTGGGTTCACTGTGTGCATTGCAGGCACCATATGTTTTTAATTATCATAATATAACCTAGTCAGAGAACAACACACATACGCACGAGCGCTTTATTACCACACTCACCGAAGAGAGACGGACTGAAAACAAGAGAAAGAGTGAGAGGTAGAGAGGCATATAAAGTTAGAAGTTAGCGAGGGGGAAAGATGGGGAAGATGAACTTAAGGCTGACAGGAAGACAGGAAGTAGTGCACTCTCTCTGACCCACACAAGACTGGGGTCAAGACCCGCCCAAGAGAGGGTCTGATCCTACACCCTCCTGACAGTGATAATTGGCCACTGGTGACTAAACACCATTTACGTTTAACTACCCACTCATGTCTGCTGGGCAAGATACATGCTAACACGCACACAGGCTAGCAGACAGGCACTAAAATAAAAGGAGTAAAAATACTGGGAGTTCCTAAAGAACATTCACACGTCTTATTTAACTGCATCGTTTATAAAGTCCTTTTTTTAACTCAAGAGTTTGTAAATCTGCCGTGACATATTAAGGAGAACACATTGTAACTTGATAAACCCAATGGGATTTGCATGGAAGAAGAAAAGGAAAGATATAAACCAATCCTCCTAAGCATACATCTCTCACCCAGTCCCTATTTTTCTCTGTTTCCTTCTATCTTTCTCCGTCTCCAATCATCTGTCATTCTCACTGAGTGGTTTGGAGTGAATGGGGACAGGGTTCACTGCTTTTCCACCAGGGGGTGTCATGGCCTTATGAACTAGGATGGTTGGGGTGAGCAGCCCCCTCTTTCAGCAGTCCTTCAAGTCTGATCTCATAATACGTACATCCTCTCTCCCTCTTTTTCTGTCCATCTCTCTTTCTCTGCCTACTACAGACCCGTCACTTGAGGAATGTCTTGACTGTGTGGCAAAACTGGATTGTGGGTGGTGGCTGGACGACTCTTAGCGGTAAACATCTGAAACCTGGGCTCCAAAGCACCATCTAGGGCCTCAGACTCTCACACAGACACACACTTTATACTATTAAGCAGGGTTAGATATGAAAATTCACACACTTTAGACAGGCCGGGTAACTGCGCTACAAGCGTGCGCTCGCAACTTCTCCTGTGAGAGATCTAAATGTGGTCATTATTCATGACGGCTAATGGAGACAGGGCGGGTGAATCAAGATAACTGTTTACACTGCAAGCTACGAAGACCACGACAATGAAAACAACAACAAAAACAAAATGGGGTGAGGGTAGAGTGTGCAAAAAGCTCGGTGAGAGTGATGGCGGCAGAGGGAAAGGACACTAATAATCTCATTTCTCTCGTTTGTCATTTCACAATAAATGAAAGCACTTTTTCTAGTGACACGTTTCATTCTTAAAGTGCACCAGCAAATATTTAAAAAGCATTGAAGGCTACGTTTTTACTATCTGCTGGCCTTAACAACATTTTGCACAGGTGCTGCAGATAACCGGGACTCGTGTGTGGTTATTATAACACACGTAGCTTGTGATGATACATTGTTAAATTAAGGGGAAGACAAAGAGGAGCAAAAGAAAGACAAAGAACACAATGCTCGAGACATGTGCAATGTATAGATGAAGATATGCCACTAACAGACCTAGTATTGATTATATGATACACTTACACAATGGCTGCCTTGCACAATGGAACAAGGCCATTAAGCAATGTGAACAATACAAAGCTAATCCACTAGACTACACACAGTCTGAGGTGTCTGACAGAACTCAGTGCTAAATCACAGTTATACTTCATGATTAATATGTGCTATGCTACAAATAAACTCTTGTAACACTAATATAAGTAGATTTCCACCTAGTTTCAGTATAAAAAAAAAAAAAAATAGATTTTTAGTTTTAGATTTACTGTATTTGTTGCGATTGAAGGAAAATGTACACTGTAAATATGGGAGAGGGTTAATCTACAATACTATGAATGTAATGTAAGAATGTAGGATAATTGTCATGCAGGAGAAAGAAAATGTGTGTGTGTGTCTTATAAAAGCGGTATAATAATAAGGGTGTCACTTTAAAATGACTCTCACTCATTCCATATCGGATGTCAAGGCATACATATTCAGCTGAGATTTCTAAATATTAATGATTTATGCACTATTTGCATACAAACCTAATGCCAAGCCACTTCGGATAATCATATTTTGCCTTGAATTCAATTTTCAGAGGGATTTTTTGCTTCATCTATGCCCAGCCCCAAGGAATCGTGCAGAATGTGTTTCACTCAATTTTGTACAAAGAGACGCGAGCACAAAAGACTCAAGATCAGATAGTTCTACCTATATGGTATTTTACATCTATTTTGGTTTAAAACTGAAAAAAAAAGTGATTGTGCTGTTTTCATTTCTTTGAGTCAATTTCTTGATATGCATAACATTGGTGAGTTGTGAATTGTGAAAGTCCATACTATAATACAGAGTAGATGGTGTGAATGCACAAAATGTAAAAAAACAAAAAATGTATTCTTAACAACTATATATGTGTTGTTTTACAGTAAAAATATCTAAACATCCTTAAAGCAATATATATATATATATATATATATATATATTATTATTATTATTTTTTATATATATATATATTTTGTAAGGATACATACATATTGTAACTGAAAACAACACAAAAATTGTAGTTAAGGATGCATTTTAGTAGAGTACCTTCCTCGGGTGTCGAAATCTGTCTCTCTCATTCACACATATACACAAACACAAGTATGTAGAACAGGTTCAGCAGTAATACTAACACATTCCTTTCAGAAAAGGAAGAATAAACTGTCTGTTGAATTCTCCTTGTGGTCATTCAATGGTTTTACTGTATGTATACCTCAAACATGCCCACACAGTCAGAGTGTATACAGTGGCACTCGGCTGCCCGTCAGCATCCACCAGCGACAAACTGATGGAGTCATGCTTTAAAAATGCCAAACAAAAAACTTTTGTTCTCTAGACAAAGCCTTATCTCTAAAGGTCAGTCCCTCTTCACAGCAGCAGGAGAGAAGGACGTCACAAGGCCACTTTTCAAATGTCTTTGATTAAAGAAGGATATTACAATATGATGCATTCACTACGATGACAAAAACTAGCATTAATTTTCAGCCAAGTGAATGACCTCCTCTAAATATTAAAAATGCAACAGGTTCCTCCAAGACAGACATATTTTCCATAATTGAAAGGTCAAAAGCACCATTAATTGTTAATGTACACCGTTTTGAAGGGGGAAAGTGAAACACATGGCAGTCTTGAGACTTTACTTTTCTCTCTATTGTATTTATTGTTTCCCTTGCTTGAAAGATGGTGTAAAGACAGACTATGGTGTTCCTTTCTTTTGTAACTTTAACTATAACAGTGGAAAGATGCTTTTGACTTTTCATGGTTTTCTAAGGTTATGACTAGAAATTTAGCCTGTTTTTTTATTTTTTCTTTCTTCTTTTTCTTTCTCCAGATAACTGACTCACATTGTCGACTCGTTCAGCTGACGTGAGTGTTAGTTGTTGACTCACTTGCGGTCAACATTATGGTGATATACCAGATGTAGCAGACTACCAAGACAGCTTATATTGAAATAACTACTTAAATAAAATAACTACTACTAAAATAACTAACTGATACCTTTACAGAATTTTTGACATCCAAATCACTGTTGATAAATTTGTGGTTACTAATCAAGTACAATACACAACATAAATAAACTAAACTGAACTGAATGAACAATTTGATAGTTACAAATGAAAGGAACAATAAGTATTAAGATTTGTGAGAATGAAGAAGCTTAATAAAACATGTCTGTTAAAAATACCTGCAATAGTTTAAACCACCCTGTTTAATCCTACACCTATTTGCAGTAATATTGTTTTACTGGGAGCAAAAAAATAATGTCTGCCTTGCTCCTCTGTGTTTGCAGAGTTCAAGTAATAACACCAATGTAAAGCACCAAACTAAGAACGTCTGTCTCAACTCCAGAATTAAAAAAATAGTCATCTCCTTAATGAATAATATATTAGGAACAAAAGGAAAATGGAGGATACATATGTTTTATTACCTGACTGTTTTACTTAAGCAAAAGTGATCTCTCAACTGTAAGAAATACCCTTAAAAAATGACATCTAAAGGCTGTGGCACCCACTTACTTTCTACTACAGCTGCCCAAACCAAACTACAAATTCAATTATTAGGGATTTAGTCTCTTTTTTCATTCACAGTTACTCTCTTATTCTTTTTATCACCAAATTTTCAGAAAGGGCAGTGTGAAACTCAGTAGTCTCAAGGAGCACCAGTAACCTTAGCAGAATCATGCAAGCTGACAGATCATTTTTCACAAGGCCATAGATCCCGGGTTCTTATAAAGTAATGGGCTTTTGGGAGAGGCCTTTATGAAAGCTAAGATAGTTAAGTTCTGTGAGCTAGAGATGACACAGGGACCATCAGCTCCTGGTCTGTTCCAAAGCAGACACCCTTATTCACAGAAAGAGGAGGGAAGGAGAGAGGGTGGGACTGGTGCTCTTGTAAAATGACAATATAATAAAGATTAATATGTTACTTTGTCATCCATGATGGTCTCTAAACTTGCCCGAAATAAGGTTGAAATCACTCAAAAGCAAATCTTGCTCCTTTAGAGAGTTTCTGTATTGGTGCATTTCTGACCAATGAGAGAAACATTGAACAAATGTCTCAATGTGTAATCGGTTCACAAATAAGAAATAGTAGATGCTGTAGTGATGATGTGTTGCTCATAATGCAGTGTATACCATGTGTTTACTTGTTAGAGAGTGTGTATGTATAACAGTATGTCATTTTGAAAGTCACTGTTCATTGATTTATGACACTAAAATAGGGGTTTATGTTGTCATACTCACCAGAGGGGTCATTTCTTTTCATGCTGCTGGTGCCACTGCCTCCTCCATTGGAGCTGCCGCCAAGGCCTCCGTTGAAGGCTGCGAGGTTCTCTGAACTGTAGGCCCGTAGGACAGATAGCATGTTCATCTGATGCTCCAGGTGGGCCTGATCAGGCTTTACCAGGCCAGGAGGACCACCGCTTGGGGTGAGAAGACCGAGGCCTGTCTGCTGCTGCTGCTGGTGCCACTGCTTCTCAGGGGTGGGAGGCTGAGAAGGAGAAAGGCCAGAGCTTTGGGGGCCCATAGTCATCTTGCATCTTTGGATGTCCTTCCCTGACAATGGAGATTCAGGAAACATTTGCATGGATCCACGGTCCTCCTCTTCAGCATCACCCATCACCATCTCTTCTTCTTCCTCTGCCTCCTCTTCATCATCTGAATGCATATGCCTCTCTGTAGCAGTGGGGTTCGGCAATGATTTGTCACGACTTACTTCATCTTCCTCAGACTGGCCGCCATATTCTTCAGATGCCTCTATTTCGCTGCAGGACGCCTTGTCAGATAGGTCGTCCAGAGGGCCCTGACCACCCATATCATTGGGCAGAATTTGCTGCTGGTCCAGGAATCCAACAGGCCCTCTAGCAGAGCCATCATACACAGGACCAAAGGGCTTGTAGAAGTCATTGGAGAATGTGCCCATGGAGACTCCATGCGGGGGCTGCTCCAGATGGTTGGACCAGCCTGCTTGTCCCTTCAGATCCCCAGACTCAGTCTCTCTGTCCCTGGACGGGGCTCCCTCATGGTGATGAAGAAGGCCTGGTGGTGGAGGAGCCAAGCCAGTAGCTCTTCCTGCATGAGAAGGCTCTCCCAGGAGGTGCTCCTTAGTATCTTTTCCTGGGCCACACTTGCCTTTACCCAGGTGGTTGGCTTGCAGGTGGAGGGCCATCAGCTCTACAGAGGCAGTTGTGAAGGAGCAGAAGAGGCAGCCATGCCAGGCGACATTGTCCTGGATGGTGATGGAAGCTCCAGGGAGGGACCCTGCTTCAGGTCTAACAGACAAATCCAGAGGCTCATACTGGGAGCGGCCACCCTTAGCTGGCTTGACGTCACTGGTGGGATTCTCTTCATGGTTTCCCTCACTGGCTCTTTTGGTCTTGGCCTCGGCACTCTCCTGGCTAAAGTGCTGACCATGCAGCTGTCTCTCTCTCATCTCTTTCTCTTTCTTCGTGGAGTTGAGGACAAAGTTGTCCATGAAAGCCTGCAGGGATCCCTGGAAGTTGACTCCGTTTCCCACCATACTCTGGTAGGCTCGGCCCAGGTCGGAGAAGCTGGCAGGAATGTCCGCTGCAGAGGCTGGCCCCTCAGGACTCTTCATGCCCTCTGTGGTGGCCTCTGACCCTGGTCTGTGGCGATCGCGTTCCTTTTCACGGTCTCTGTCTCTGGGTGAGAGCATTCCTGGTGGTATCCACTGTTGAGGGAGCATTTGACCCCCTCTGAAGTCAAGACCCGAAGGCATCACCCCTTTGAAGACCCCGCGAAGGACATCTGGTCGAGCAAAGACCCCACTGCTACTGCTGTTCTTGGAGTGGTCATCCTTGTTTTCAGAAGATGGAGGGTGGTTGGCTGAGGGGCCACTTCCATTCTGTCGCTCACGGTGGTGGCGCTCCAGGTGGTACTTCAGAGAAGCTGATTGAGTGCCTGCATAGTCACAATGAGGGCACCTGTAGGGCTTTTCACCTACAGTGAGAGTGATAGAAAAAAACAAAAACAGACAGGAGCAGATGTCAGTACAGCAGTAATAATAAAGGTGCCAACAAGCTCAGCAGGAACCCTGGGCTTGTTCCACCTGTCAGAAGAAGAGCAAAAAGAAAAACAACATGTAAATATTTGACAGGAATCATGTCAGGGATTACGTCAAGCCTCTCTAAATCTCACATTCTGCAGCGTTCAAGCACATTTATCACTTAGTAAACAGTCCATCAGCCTTTTTGAGAGGAGGGAGGAGTTTCAATACGGGTCGATCCAGCTCAATCCAGATCCTAGGAGTGAGCCATCACTCACGTCAGCGCCATAAAAAACATATCACCATATGGTGCCTTCAGTCCACTACAGAGATCATATTTTCAACTGACAACATAACTGTCTGGATGTTATCTCTGTTCACATGGGGAACTGCAGGCTTGTGGTGCTGCTGTCTTTCGCTCTCACTTTCTGTCTCTCTCCTGGCCTTGTCTGCTGTCAAGCCTCTACCTTGGTGGTGGAGCTGTTCTGTGGACATTCTCTATTTGCAGTTTATCATTGTGAGGATAAATCAAGCCCCACAGAAGCTCTTTATTCCCCCTGGAGGACAACTGTGACCCCCTCAGTCCAAAATGCACCCAATAAAAGGGCCTCATTTGAGAGTGAAGATAGTCTAAATGATATAAACACACCATATGTGGTGCACATGAACATTCCTCATAAGGCAGCCTCACACTGTGGATTACAAAATGCTAACCAGCATGAAATGTACTGTAAAAGAAGGCATGCAGGCAGTTTAGAAACACATGCAAATGTACAAGAATTCGAAAGGGGAGTAGCTTTTAACAAGAGAAAGAGTCTAAATTGTATTAGCATGATTCGATCAATTTTGATATAAAATACTTTCTGACAACAATTAGAATAGGCTTGGAATGAAAGCTAGATTTATAAGATCAATAAGCAATAAACTAAATGCAAGGCTTGATTTTTGAAACCCTGTAATGCTTCAGGAATTAAATGATGACGTGCGTGGTGGAAAAAAAAGATGAGGGAGGGAGAGATATGGGAAAATTAAAATAAAAGCATGTTTCTCGATGTATGTGTGTGTGTGGCTATAAACGCTTAGATTATACACATGGAAAACATTTTTTAACCCAGAAAAAATGTTGCATTGTTACGCAAGACTGAATTGAATGATTTAAGTCTGGCTCTGTAGTAAATCATGGATATAATTAGCAAATGGCATAGTGCTCAAGTAATTTATCATTATTTGGAGGGCGCCATTCCAGAAAAAGAATGGAAGATCTGCAGACCCACTGCACAGCTTCCTAAATAAAGGATCACAAACATAAACTCAATGCTATATTTACAGGGAACAAACATACAGGGGGACATATAGTGAAGGGCAGGACAGAGGGTGAGAAAAAAAGGGGGTCTTTTGTTATTTTACACAAGAATGTTTGAAGCGCATATTCAAAAGACATCATACAAGATGAGCTTTTAACCCAATAAGTGCTTATCCTCTGAGCAGGATAACAGAGGCTTGGTGTGATTCAATAAGGAAACGTCCTTGATGCAAATGATCATTTTCAGTTCCTTTAACTGGAAGGAATGATATTCTGTACCCAAAATTAGAGTGATCTGCTTTTCTCCACCCCAATTTGTGCATCTGCTTATGAAAATACTAATAACATTTAAATTTATTTTTACTTAAGAAAAAAAAAATCATATTAGGACAAATATTACGCTAATAAATTATGAAATGCTAAAACTATAATTTGGGCTAATACATATACATATATATATATATATTGATTTATAAGCCTTGTATATTTATGCGAGTGTGTGTTCAAGTGCCTGTGTAAGTCTCTGTGCGTGTGGCATGTTCTTTCTTGCACCATTTGGGCTCAGTAAGACATCTGCTCCATCATACGTCAGGGACACGTGTGACATCTGGGGAATATACTGTATCCTGCCTTGCAACATTACACACAATTTACTGCTAAAGGTCATTATGTACCCGTTAATCCACTTTTAATTGATATCCACACAAACAACACAACCTCAGGGAAACAAAATGGATCACCAAGGCAGAGAGGTAAAGAGATTATTATTTTTCATCTTTTGAAATGAGAAAGTGCAAAATTCCAAAAACTCCAAAAAGTTTCCAGTGCTCACTCTTATGGCTGATGGACTGTGTTAATAAAAATAGGGAGGGAAAAATACATATCAAATTGCCATCTGGCATAGTGTGACAGGCTTTATATAAATTACAGAGACCTCTCACTGTGAGTAGTACATATCTATTATCATTTCGCAAGTTCAGTTTTAACATAACACTTTCAGTCTCAACACTTGAAGTCCAGCGCAAACTGATTTCATATGGATTTGTGTGATTTGTCATGACTCCATAGTAACAGTTCAGAATAAACACCCACAGCCTTTACAGAAGGGCAATTAAAATAGTTAATAGATATGACATACTTTAAGATGAATTTCCATATGGCTTTACAGAATGTTGAAAAGACAGCCTGCATTCCACAGGGGGATAGAAAGAGAGAGAGATTGACTGCGCTGGAAAAATAGATGTGTTTTTTTTTCTTCCTTAAGCTATGCTATATCTATGCCAAATGTAGAAACAAGAATGTCAAGGTGTTCAAGTTCTCAAGCCCTACACATAGTACCCACAACTTCTATTTACATTTTAAATTACCCTTTACTGTATGGCCCATTAATTCAACCCTTCCATTCATCTTAAAGACTTTTAGTTTTAGAGAACTAACTCACCATGTAGTAAGCAAATAAGCATTACCAGAAAGAACAAAAACAAAATTAAATAAATACGAACGAAACAAAACCGCAAACCATGCACCAGGCAATACGTTCAACATTTTCTACAGGGAGTGACCTTTGTAATTTGCAATGCTTATGGTTTGGAACAGTAGCAACTGACCATAGATCTGAGCTCTTTCTTTCGGCTCTTTGCTCGCTCTTTCTCCTGCTTCAAAGTAAACCTTCAAAATGTTGTTCGATACAGCCATAAAGCTCCATCCAGTCGTGTGAGCCAACTCTTCTCGGTTCAGTCCAAGACTCTCTCAAGATGCGTAATGGCTCCCAATCACCAAGGTGAACTCACAGGGCCTTTGCCTGTCTGTCCTCTGTCTCTCTTCAAACAAAGGTGATTCGTTTGGCATGTTGGTTCTCCTATAGCCTCAAGTTATGAGTAGCCATTGTCAGGAGCAAGGACCTTTTTATTTTTTATCTACAGCTGCTTACTGCTAAATACTGCCTTGTCCAGAAGGGGACAATCTGTGTCTCTAATTGCTGTCACTGAAGCCTAGATTCATTATGTGACTTTCCCATTAAAATGTGAGCATTAATTTGTATAATGAAATATCACCCACTGCAGTGTTCATTAGCTGTGGCCCCACACTATACGCTGCACAATGTTAGCTACCTAGAAAACTGTGCTTAATTTCACTAATGGATATTTTCCCGCTCACTGTTGGAGAGGAAATTAATACTGTAACATTAGCTCTTTAACTTTTGGAGAAATTTAAATTCACTTCATTCCTTTCAAGCCGACGTTAGAGAGTCATTAATCTAACATTGTGTCGCACAATGCCCTGGCCTCCTCAGTAAGCAACGCCATTGTGATGGGATAACGGCATCGGGATTGAGGCCCGCTTTGTGTCATCCGCATGTCTGATTGCTTTAAATCAAGGCAGGATATTTGTATAATGTCAACGGCATAGTTTCAGCCTGATTGGAAGGGTCTGTTGTTCCTGTAAATTATTCGAGCAGAGCTAGACCGAGACCTGGGCCTTATCTCCAATGTCTGTCAGCCGGGAATCTTTATGACAAACCTATAACCGATCAGCAAAGAGTCACACATCTTGCAAGTACATCAGGGCCCGTGTAAATTGCTGCATCGACAGAAAACGTAGCCTCCACTTGCGAACGCACTCGGGCCACATCGCACACACGTGGGCCATCACGGCAAGCAAAGTGAGTGAGTGAGTTAACGGAGGCTTGGGACGAGGGCCTCTGTTTCCTCTCGGCTGAAATACGGCTCTACTGGGGACCCTTACCCCCTGCTCCGAGCAGGCATAACTCAACCTCCCTCAGCTAGAAACATATTTCCTCACTCCATCCGCTGCTCTCCTGCTAGGAGGATATAACCAGCCTGTCCAAAGGCTTAACCCCTCTGTTTAACGAAAACTTAAACACTTTACTGTGACTGCCTGTCATTAAATGTACGTTTGACACTCTTTTATGTGCAATATTATCTAGCCGTATAATGCATAACATCTTAAAAAAAAAAAAAAAATTATATATATATATAATTTAAAGAAAAACAACTCTTTCCAACTGCCTCCCAGTCCATATTAGATCATAACAAATGCAGATGACAGCGTTCTGCAGACTTCGTATGAGTACTGTATTGAAAAGTAATAGTATTTCCTGTGCTTCTGTTACAACAGAAGATGAAAATACTGCAGTCTGAGAGAGTTACACATCAGCTCCATTGTTAAGCATGCCTTATAATCAACCTTAATGATCCAGAGTAGCACAGCTATATGCTTCTTATTAAGTGGGACAAATACCATCTGGGTGGTCTCTGCTCTTCCTTGTATGCACATACCAAAAAAATAACAACCATCGATTCCCTGAGCTGCGAGTGATTTCCATTTACAGTTAAGGAAAGAAGAGGGATTGGCCTCACATTATTTGCTGAATAGAGAAAGCTGTCTCTTTCTTTCTTTCTCTCTCTCTCTCTTCTTTCTATTTTTATGTCTGTCCTTTTTATGACTCAAGCTTCACTGTGAACATGTGCAGGTATTTCTGATCTGACCCATAAAAATTACTTTCATCAGTCTAGCCCAATGTATTTAGATATAATTAGCATTCTTAACAGAAGACTTGAATAAAATGGCTTTCATTTAGATGTGTTTCATTTAGATGTCTTATTTTTAAATGTATTTAAATTTATATTTACTATAAATAATGTGTGTATGGACGCATTACATTACAGCCTTTTATTATTGTTGTCAAATAAAAAAAAACTGTAATAACTGAGAAAAAAACTAATAATAATAATAATAATAATAATTAATAATTCACATAATAAAGTGGTGTCAATGTTTACACATTTCGTTCACATAAACAGAGACAGCAGTGTGCTGAATCTAAGGTGACCTCTGAGTGCTTATCCTGGTTATCCTGCATGTTAACTAGGCCAGCTGTGCCTGCTAGTGAGCCTCAGCCTTGCTCCTGGGTGGAACAGCAGGGTCTCCTGACAGCCACTGGACCAGCACTGCTCACATCATTACTCTGCTGGGCTGGGGCGTCCTGCCTCACATACCTGAAGTTCATTTATGGGCACAGAGTTTTTAAATTCCACTAAAGTGGGCTGTTTAATCATTGCATCATTAACGCCAATTCAAACTGTGATTAGGTTTACTAGGTATGTACACCACTATTTACATGTCAAATTAATACAAATATCTCAAATGGACTTCTCACTCACCTGTATGTATTCTTAGATGGACCTTCAGATGGTGGGAGGTGCGGAATGATTTGCCACAGTAGGGGCAGTCCTTCATGCTTGAACCCACACTCCGTTCCCGGTGCTGAGTAGTGGGGGGCTGGACAGCACTCACAGGTTTCGCCATCTCTTCCCCGACATCTAAGAAACAGAGAACCAGAGAGAGACATAATTCACAGACTGTTCTGTTTCACTTCAAACCAGCCGCACGCCAGAGAGGTTTTTCCCGTCTTGTTTCTTCTGTTGTTCTCTATCCTTTCAGCTTTTGCCACCCAAATTTGCTAACGCCACACAAAGTCAAACACATCAATGAGTTCACGTGCACCACTTTCCCCCTCCCCACCTCCACAACCTGACAGAATGCTGACAGTTCAGAAGCTTTCTTTAGAAGTATCACCCCGACCCCCACCCAAGTACACTCATGTCCCAACATTTTATCCAGCCTCTCATCATCTGTAGTGGGAAGCATATGGCAGATTGTGTTGAAATGAACAATACAGGGAGGAAAAAGAGAAAAAAAGAGAAAACAGCCATGTCAGCAACAGGGTCTTCATTTCACCGTTGCGCCCTGGTTTTGACAGGTGACGTCAGCAGGGAGCTTGATGGAAAACAGTGATAACGAAGGGCCCCTCTGATTGAGCAATTGTCACACCAATAATGTCTAAGAGTGTCAACAAGTCCACACTTGGAGATAATTAGTCACTATGCTTATATGTGAGATGTCAGCAGTGTTACACCATGGTGAGGTACAGGGGGATCTCATATTGTGTGAAGTGTTTGACACTCCAGAGAAGTTAATGTGATACAAGACCAGGTCATGTTCTTTGAGAAGTTACAGTTGCCTACCACATGTTTATTTGATTTATTTATTTATTTTTATTATTATTTTATTTTATTTTATTTTGTAAACCCTACATCAATAAATATAAAATATGAAAAAAAATATATATATACACAACTCAGAATAATCTAACACATTGAGACACACCAATAATGTCTAAGAGTGTCAACAAGTCCACACTTGGAGATAATTAGTCACTATGCTTATATGTGAGATGTCAGCAGTGTTACACCATGGTGAGGTACAGGGGGATCTCATATTGTGTGAAGTGTTTGACACTCCAGAGAAGTTAATGTGATACAAGACCAGGTCATGTTCTTTGAGAAGTTACAGTTGCCTACCACATGTTTATTTGATTTATTTATTTATTTTTATTATTATTTTATTTTATTTTATTTTGTAAACCCTACATCAATAAATATAAAATATGAAAAAAAATATATATATACACAACTCAGAATAATCTAACACATTGAGAAAAAAGAAAAAAAAAAGTTTTGAGAAGTTACTAGAGACTTTTTTTAACCATGTATTTTTTTTTTTTTTT
>NW_015631718.1:960839-963757 GCF_001515625.1 Sinocyclocheilus rhinocerous
CCAAGGTCAAAGATACCAAGAAGATACAGGTCAGGAGGTCCTTTGAGAAAGATTTTTTTGTTTCACTATTGTATTTTAGTCAATAAAATACCTACTCAGAATAAGCTAACAAATTGACATAAAACACATATTCTGTTAAAACCGTTGCACATGCTTTAAAGCTGTGCATAAGCTGTGGTGTTCAAATGGGCAATTTAACTCTTCATAAATTCCTTTCTAAAAGTTAGTAAGGAAATGATTTTGATAATAATCCAAAACATGTTTTATAATTAAGAAAAATAATTTCAACATTTACCCTGTTAACAGCATTTGTCTTTGTGCCTTAACTTCAGCTCAAGAAGGTCTGTGAGCGTGTGACCAGCCACAGTGCAAAAAAGGGTTTGTAAATGCTTTCTTATTTCTGCGCCTACACATGATACGGAGTGTGTGTAGGGAGAGACATCATCTGAATGGCACAACCCACTTTAGCAACCATTTGCCTCAATCAAAAGCTTTTGTACGAGTAATCTTTCTTTTTTTCTGCGCTTTTTTCTCCTCATTTCTCCACCCTCTTTTAAGAATCAAATGAGATTTGAGAAGTTAAAAAAGAAAGAGTAAAGTCAGCATCTCCTTCTCTCTTGTGGCTGATCACATTCCTGCAATTTACTGCCTCCGTTTTGCCTACACGTGTTACATTGTGATGTGTGCCCCCATTTTCTGACCCAAACATATACTCACAACGAAACAAACACAAACACTGACTCTGACCCACTTTAGCCTGGTACCCAGACACTTACAAATATTACTCCTATTGGCAAATTTTACAGGCTTTTAGTGAAAAGAGAGGACTTTATTGTCCCACAACCACACACACACACACACACACACACACATATAAACACCATATACCACTATATTGTATATGTAAGTGTAAATGTGGCATCTGAGTGCCAATCATTACTCAAACAATATTAAACGTTCCTTTAGATACAGATTTTAACGTAAACCATCAGTCATGTCACTCTCATTCTTACCTAGAACATCAGACACATGAGCATACAAAGCCTTTACAGGTAATACTTTTCCTTCATCTCTCTCTCCCTCTCTTTCGCTCTCTCTCCGCACACACACACACACACACACACACACACACAGGCCAGCAGGGCCGTCTTTAATCAGCTGACTGCTCCCCAGCTTTTAATACGGCTGTTCCAATTACTGTAAAAGTCATCCTGCACCAAATAACCACAAATATTGACAGTTTATTGCACAACACATTTATGACATTTGAAGGTCACCCCATATATTACGCATCATCTCTCGGCCCAGGGTGTCTGGGATAGAGAGATTCTCGATAACCCGCCACCTATAACTATTTTCTGCATATTGATTTTTCCATTTCTCAGTCCTTTTTTATGCAAAAGAAAAATCTGTAAGAGACCCAGCATTAAAACGATTGTCACGAGCGAGCCACGGTCTTCATATATTATCCTGTTAAGCCTGAAAACAATAACTCTTTAGTCCAGGGCCTAGACAATACTGCAAAACATTATGAAATGCTACAGTGTTCTTTTATAGATGTTTACAGTCTGACTAATTAGACATGGGGATAATGAAGTTACATCTGTAATTTATGATTAACTTGCTTATTGAAACTACGCTGGTATCAATCATCTCCATCTCCATAAATATTTCATCGACCACTGGATTCGCTTATGAGATTTTTGCTGCCGTAACCAATAACAAAGAGCATCTCCACGCGCTTGACAGGACATATCAATATCCATATCTCACTGTCCATTGAGTTTGTCGCACCAAAACGCGGCGGTTAATGGGACATACATGTAAAGTGAGGTGTTTAGGGGGATTTACTGGACAAGCGTTATAGAACATGCCAGAACAATAGACTGGAAGCGGAGAGGAGGCCACTGGGAAAAGCCATCTGAGAGGAGGTGTGTCACTCATCCTGCTGTCTGCTCGGTCTCTTTGACATACACACATGATTATGGAAGCTGGTAAGTTGTTGTGTGTGTGTCTATAAAAGGGAAGTAAAGGAAAATATGTTTGTCTTAGTGACATTTAATGTGTGTGTGTGTACAACCTCTCAAATCTCTCCAGATGGACCACACCCTGTTCCCACTAATAAAAAAGAAACAACAACAAAGGCCCACTATGACAACCTCCCCCCCAGAGGGAAAAAAAGAGAAAAGAAGCAATCATAAAAACACAAGATGTCTCCCCTATCCATTAGAATAATGTGTCACGTGCCACAGTCAGTCATTGACCTTCCTTCCTCTGTAGCACCCGAGGAAAATGTGAGAGAAACATTTGGATTTAGATAGTAAACAGCAGAGAGAGAGAGAGAGAGAGAGAGAGAAGGTAAAATGTGATGACATCATTTGAAAGGCATTAGGCTTTTAAAAATGCGCCCGGGGGGAGCTGATTTCCTTACGCTGGAGCAACACAACACCATCCGGCTGATGCGCACACTGCACTCTCTCTTTTTTGATTTGGACCAGTGCCATCTTTGTGAACAGTCTGGTCCAGGCGAGTTAATCAATTTGAGGTTTAGTTACACTGCTGAGGCTAGCATTCCACCGACTGCTAGAAAGTAATCGGAACTCGCAGAATTTATTAACCAAACACCAATTATCATTAAACATCACTGTATTATCCCCTCCTTTTACTACCTGACAAGGACTACTTAATGAAATTTTAGATTAAAGTTATTTAGCCTACTGATTTATGGTGGCTAAAACTCCTAATGTAGCCCCTTGGCACGGATGCTCGCACAAGCAGTTATTTATTTATTTACACCAGGGACCCTGAACCCTCCATGGTACCACCGCAAGTCCTGCCCATGAATAAAGAGAAAAAATATATATACTGTCCAAACGTTTGTAAGATTCACTGGATGTGAGAGCAACCCCTCTCGCTAC